>NC_091130.1:74237660-74397660 GCF_040183065.1 Periplaneta americana | reverse complement strand
CCACTCGTGGCCGTGTCATTACGCACGTGCCCCTTCTATTGTTTTGAGTGCGTCGCTCAGATTGTTTTGTTCCTTCTCCTCCCAGAGGTTTACGCTTTTCTCACTGTACGTTTAATTTACTGCAGTACAGCGATCAACACAAGTTTCACTCCATTTTCTTTTCATTATAAGAATGATGATGCTGTTCAGGGTTGTACAACACCTTCCGAAAGTATTTATTAACTTCATTCTGCTGATAACTTCTATGAGAAGGGACTGATGTTCGATACTGGTAAAAGTTACAAGGTCTCTCCCGGAGTAAGGATTAAGGCTGGTCCACAATAAACCGGGAACGGAAACGACAACGAGAACGAGAACGAGAGCGGAAATATTGTTAAAATAAATGTCTTTAAATGTGAGCATTCACAATTAACGGAAAGCTTACGGAAGCCCGGGAAAGGGAACGTAAAAATTAATTGTGAATGTTCACATATAAATACACTTATTTTAACAATATCTCCATTCTTGTTCTCGTTGTCGTTTCCGTTCCCGCTTAATTGTGGACCAGCCTTTAGAATTTCTTTTAACTACGCTACTTTTTCGTTCTACTTTTGCTTCTTTATCATAATGTCGTTTTCTTTCTAATTGTCGAGCCATAATATGTGTAGTTCGAAATTAATTATAAATTAAGAATGGGTAATTTACACCACGATCATTACCACTACAATTATCATAATGATTATCACATCAAATATCGCTAAGATTATCATCATCATCATCATCATCGTCAAAAAACTATACAATACAAATTTATAAATATCGGAAAGTTGTCATACGACCAAAGACGAAACATATCAAGACATATAAGACAAACAAATCTCGATGGGAAAAGAAAGAAGTATATTGAAGGAAAAATGCAAAATAGATCATCAACTGTCAACTACAGAGTCTTTCATAAGCAACGAGTCTATCGAAAAATTGACTATTCTGGATAATTTCTTGAAATGATGTTCATCCTCACGAGAAAGAACCCTTCCCAATACCGTACAGTCGATTTGGAAACAAACACACCCCCCCCCCCAGCTCCAGAGCTATTATACGAAAGAAATGTTAGTGTTTTAAACTTTTAATAAAACACATAAATGTAAAAATAGTTTCAATTGTTGACAAATTATGGTGTACAATTTCCAAGATGTCTTCCGTTCTGCAGAATGCACAAATGTAAGCGACGTATCAGCTCTTCATGGAGTCTGGTGAGCATGTCAGACGTAATCATTTCTATCGTGTGTTCAATTCGTTCCACTAATTCAGGAATGGTGCATGGATTAGTCGCATAGACACGATTCTTGATGAATTCCAGAAAAGAAAGTCCTGAGAAGTCAAATCAGGTGATCGCGAAGGCCAACGGATTGGACCTGTGCGACCGATCAACCTGCCTGGAAACACTTCGTCTATGGAATAAACGCTTAATTTGAGCGACACTGTTTCCAAGTTCAAACCAGGCACCAATTTTTCTCTTCTGCAATAACGTTAGACGGCTGCGTGGCAATTTATCGTTCCAGTCTATCACAACAATGTGTATGCCTTTATCCTTGGCGTATAGGAGGCCATCCCCCAGGTCATTTTAAGTTGGCATCATATGCACATTGCACATGGATAAGTAGCTTCCTCTGGCGGCGGGAGGAGGGGGTGTTTGCTTCCAAATCGACTGCACGGCACCAGGAAAGGTTCTTTCTCGTGAGGATGATCATTTCAAAAATTATCCAAAATAGTTGATTTTTCGGTAGACTCGTTACTTATGAAAGACTCTGTATATTGAATTAATTTTGTTGTTTTGTAAAATTAATTATTGTCTCTTCCAGTTTTAATGAAAATGTAGTTTGGCGAACTTTAAGAGAAAATTAAAACTCACTGGGTCTGTTAACAGTAAGGTGTAAGCTTACAAAAGATAATTTTAGCTCTTTTAGTTTAAGACATGTATTATTTTGAGACTTCAAAGAGAAGTTTAACGGTACGTAAATAGTAAATAAAGTCTACTTTGGTGTATTGCAGCATTAAATATACCCATTAATGACGTATTTAGTAATTAAAATTAACATTTCTGAGAGGAGTACCTATAGAATTTATTTTCGAAGTAAATATGCCTTAAAATAAGGTATCTTACTGGAAATGAAACTTATATACTATTTTTTTAATGTCGATCCTGACAATTTTTTTAGCTATTTCAGATACATAGGCCTGAGAAGATTTAAAATTATTTTTAATACTTTGTAATGTCGATAAAATTCGCACCTAGTTGTTTCATGGATGCTTCAGTTTAAATACTAGCTGGCAGTTTTGTGTCTATACTAAGCAGCTCTGAAAATAATTCAGGCAATCCAGATTAAATTTCCCTATGCAATGCGAGCAAGGAGAGACGCTGTGCGTGGGGTTCCATAGTAATCCTTAGTACCATTTCCCACCGAACCGTGATAGTGGCGCCACCCGACAGTGACAGCCAGAGAGTGTTTGTGCTGTAAATCTCTGGTCGACACGCAGGATGGGAGGAAATTAAACGAGAGAGAGCGTTATCTTGTGTATAAAGTTTTAATAAATTAAAACTGCAGCGAGCATAAACATTTAACAACGGCAGAGCCCCGCCGGCCGGCCGGCCACACATCAGCGATAACGCCTGGCCACCACGCCGCCCGCATCACATGTCCCGCTTCTTTGTTAAGTTTTATTGTACGTTTTATGTTTCGCGCTTATGCTTATGGTGGTTATGTAGCACAACACCAAGTTGAAACCGCCGTAATCCCTCTATTCATTATCGAACATGCTAACGATGTGCATGTTTATAGGCCTCCAAATTGGAAGGTCTGAGCTTCAAACTAACATTCCCTTTCAACTACGAAGAAGATTAAAAAACGACGGTGAGAATAGTAATACTTGTGAGAAAATCCTTTCTCTGATGATGTTTTATATTAAAAACCAAGATGTATTACTTTAATACTAATTATAAAATTTTGCAATTTTAATACGAGACACAAATCAAATATTCATCTAGTATTATTCATCATATTCTACTATGTATTAGTCCCAACTGTTATAAAAAGGAGTTCAGTACAGACGTGTGCAAATTATTAGACTCAAACGATAATATGTGTGATTCAAGTGACATTTATTCTACAAAACTCATTTGCTGCACTGATTTCAGCAATTAATATTTAGTATAAAACATTTTGTTCTTTATCATCAATTTTATGCGGTTTGGCATGCTATTCATGAGATTTTCACATTGTTTTTTATGTTTTCATCCCTGTGCCATATTTGGATAAGCGTTTTCTATCAGGTGATAATCGTCGTTTTTTTAGTTTTCTCTTTATGATAGACCAAGGATTTTCAATTGCATTTGCGTCTGGGCTGTTACCTGGCCAGGGAAGGACGTCTACATTATTTTGAGCCAGAAAATTTGTTACTGATCTGGCTTTGTGACAGGGTGCTCCATCCTGCATGAAGACACTTTCACCATCAGGGAACCAGTCCCTCATTTGTGGAAAAATTCGGGTTTCTAGGACTTTATTTGTACTGATCCAGTCGCATAGAATCCTATAGAATTAATTCTGTAGTGCTCGGGAAAAGTGGCACAAGTCAAAATTGTTAATTTTAGAGAAGAGAAAAAACTGTCTTCACTGTGATTTATGTTGATTTGATTTTCTTCTGTATAAATTATTGTAATGGGAGAAATACGTATGTCTCCTCTCCTAAGCGAGCAGATGTTCCGTAAGTTGTCAATACATTAATAAAGAAGTTTGTGGAAACTGACTTATGCCACTTTTCCAAAGTATTGCAGATCTGTGGCCAGTAATTCATGATAATTGTGAAACAGTAAAAAATGTGGTGCTACATCTAATAATTTGCACACGTCTATATTCCTGCATTACGGTCTGCAATGCTCTATAGTAATTACCTTAAAGCTTTGAAGTGCCAAGAGAAAAGATTCAGAGCAAGATTGATCAAAATTCTACATACTCATAGCGTTTGCTCAACTAATGAACTCCGTATGCTTTTAAATTGAATTAATCTGCTTGCTATGTAACGTATATTTTTGTATACGCTTTGACTTGTTGCAGGAACAGTTCGTCTGCAACAGAAATTGAAAGGGATGACCTTGAGTTCAATTCTAGCTGGTTGCATTGACTAACATATCTATGCTAGTAACTACCAAACGAAATGTTTCCGAACATAGGTTTCTATATCAAAGTCATTCCTAAGAGTTTGTAACATAGTTACTGAATAACCCTGTATAATTAGAGACTAAACATAACCAGTTTGGGATTCGCAAAGCATGAAAGTCTAAATGCAGAATCTTGCTCTTTTGAGAGGCAAAGCTAGCCGTCCTTTATACAATATTGGACTTTAATCAATTGTTACATCTCTCTCTAGAGTGCACAAACCACTGAATTTAGTAGAGAGCTCGTTCAAAATAGGCCACACTTTGTCTAGTTTAGGTTGTGGGTGATTTTCGGGATCATAGACAGCATTGTTGGAAAAATGAAGGTGTTTTTTCAAAATTGAAAATATTTGGAATGGCAAGGTCTAGCGAAAAATTGGGTTCTTAGTCCAGTACATTTGGTAATTTGGTTTCTTGATAATACTCTGCAACAGTACAAAACCAATGAATACGTAACATATCGTCTATTGTTGTGTCCTTCCATTCTGCCACGTGACTCTGGCTAGCATATCTGTTGGTCTCTGTCACAATGATTTGTATGAAATCTTCTTCTATGAACTGTTGGATATTATGCATTATATCATCTGTATTAGATGGACATTTATTATAGGATTACCAGGTATAGAAGGGAATCGTAGTGGTGATGGTGGCAGCGGTCGAGCTGTATCTATTTCACACCACAGCCTGGCACTTGCAATATTGTCATTAGTAGAACTGGACGAATCACTACCATCTCCTGAACTTTGATCATAAATCTCGTCCGAACTTTCGGATTCTCTAAACTCAAAATCAATCTCTTCTTCACCATCCATCTTCAGAAACTTTCAATCGTTAGAAAATCTACGACAGTACCGAGAAAACACCAGAATTACTACAACAGAGACTTCTGTGGGCAAACTAAGAAATCAACAAAGATGAAGACAGTTGAATTGCTTGGAGCGTAGATTTTGAAAGAAAGTGTAAGAAACGAATATACTCGTGCTTTTTAAACATTGAACAGTTGATAACAGATAACCACGAATATACTCGAGATTTTATGTTTTTATAAAAAATAAAAGTCACGAATATATTCTGAATTTTATGCTAAGAGGTTAAACAAATACCCGTCAAGATTGTTCCGACAAGATTGCCGTTGATAGTTGGCTTGACTTGTTAAAACTCTATAGATTCTTACTCTCTATTGGTGTACTGATACTCGTACTTCAGCGAAATATGCATTTTAAATTGACACTTTTGTTTCATTGTTACTGACAATTCTGTAGTGCTCTCGAAAGGTGGTACAAGTCAAGAAAGTTAATTTTACAGGAGAAGGAAAAAAACTGTCTTCACACTGGTTTATGTCGATTTGATTTTCTTCTGTATGAATTATTGTAATGGGAGAAATACTTATGTCTCTTTTCCCAAGCAGATGTTCCGTAAGTTGTTAATACATTAATATAAAAAAGGTTTGTGGAAACTGACTTATGCCACTTTTCCCAAGCATTGCAGAATTGATTCTTCAAAAATAGGAGTCCATAGTGTACATGCCACTATTAATAATTTAAACCCAACAAACACAAAAAAGAAACAAAAGCAAAGATTGAAATCGGTTTCCAGAATTCTTTGTTGAAGTAAATTAATTAGAATTAATTTTCAGATTTATATGTTGAAATAAATGAAGTGGTCAATAAACATTAAATTGGCTAGTAATGACTCTGCTTTTATAGGCTCTACTATCAATGAAGAAATATATCTTTATCAGGATACGGTGTTGTAACTTTAAATATTTACTTAATTAATAAATCATAACCTTTTCTGTTATTTCCAAGTATTTACCGCTGAATTTCATATCGCCGGGGCCAAACACATGATATCCCATGAAATATAATCCTATGGAGATTCTGAGTACGTTCTATAGTTTATTATTCATAGGACTTAGAGATTTCTCATGGACAACTTAAAACGTCTGACATGCATATCTGTATATGCTTATCAGACTTTTTAAGTACTGAAAGATCATTAAACTACTGGTTTCAGGTATTCGAGAAATATGCGTCAATCTTTTGTTCTTATTCATTGTTTCGGAAAAATTAAAAAAGAATCAACAGTTTCGCGTTGGGAAATATTTTATAATAACGCTGGTACTCTATGAAATCGTAATTACTGTAAGGAAAAGAAATTCTTTTCTTCTCCTTGCTACGCTACAAAGATTTTAGAACGGTGTCTGCAGTACTCACAAAAAAAAATGCCTAGACGAAGGCAGAAAATATTGAAGAGGAGGGTGAACACGGGACCAGGGTTGTAGAGTTCATTATTTTCAAGTAATATTATAAATCTTGGTGATGGTGGTGGAGAGGGAAGGTTTCGTCGACGTCAGCATTCCACATTCAAGATTTCACAGTCCCTTCTTTTTCCCAACAGAGATTCTTATGTTTACAAACATCGCCACAAGACGTCGTGAAGTTATCAGTAATATATTTTCAACGTTCTGATGTTATTATCGCTTTAATTTAAAGGAAATGCAAAAATTATCATATTTATGACTGTCTCTATGAAGGTAGAAAAGTCTCCAAGTTCGTCTTTCTGTCTTCATTTCTATTTAATATTTTCTATTTCATTCACTGTGTTCCTCCATCTATTTTTGCGTGTTGTTTTCGTTCCTTATTAATGCATCTCATATCCACTTCTTCATGTTTTTCTTTCTAATTATACATGCTGTAAGGGATTTAATTTATGAGATATCGAGGACGATATTTGGAATAAGAAGTATTTTATATTACACTCAGATCAATTTGGGAAGACAAAATAAATTCGCTATAAAATCGTATTAGCAATGATTCAGTTTTAATATTATGTTAAAACACAGCAATTTTTCGTCATTCTTTTTACGGACAAAATAAATCAGATTATATCGTCTTAGCGACGGCGACTGAATAAAGAAAATGTCGCTTACTACAAGCAAAGAGCTAAATGCATGTTGTATTTTACAAATTCTGAAGTGTAACACAAGTTCAACGTTATTTTCGTCATGAGTATTGTGTTCGGAGAGATCGTAATTATAGGTCTTACAAGGAGAGGACACGCTCTGTATATCACCAAATTAAATCCGATTTTGTGACATGAAAGTACAAGACACACTGTTTAAAGTCATACCTGGTATGGATGGCCAATGACCCCTCGTTTTGGAAATATTGGCTATTGTTTATGACATACCTCCGTTAGGTGCCTAATAGGGAAGCATTAGACTGTGTAAGGGCGTAACTCATGTGGTTGGATGCTGAGTTGTCATCCAGGCAACCCGAGTTCGAATCCTAATACCCTCTCAATTTTTAAAGCTTGATATTATTATTATTATTATTATTATTATTATTATTATTTTAATTCACTTTCAGTTGTCAGTTCCTATATTCAAAGCCATGTTGAAATATGCGTGGTATGCATCAAAATTGATAAACGAATGAGAAGTGTTTGTGAATGTGAAGGATATCTGTTTCGCAGCAGAAGTGCGGAAAAATGTGTGTGACTGTAGACAACCTTCTTTCATTTGCTGTGCATGGTGCAGGAAATATGTATATTTTGTGTGTTTTTATGACATCATAATGAATCGGGTACAAAATGAAATGGAATAGCTGCTACAGAAACAGGACAGACACCAGTGACACATCTTAACTTCCTAAGTGAGCAGTATTTCATTGTTTATCCTTTAAAATACAATGTTAGTTAATTATAATTTGTTTAAAACATGATGAAGCATTCAATACATTGAGAAATATGATATAGGTATGTAAATAGATAACTGTGATCACAATATTAATCATTATTAAAAGAAAAAAATGTAGAACTACTTAGGATTCGAACTCAGGTTGCCTGGATAACAACTCAGCAACCAACCATATGGCTACGCTGTTACACAGTCTAATGTTTCCCTATTGAGCACCTAACGGAAGTATGTCAAAAACAATAACCAATATTTCCAAAACGAGGGGTCATTGGGCACTCATTCCAGGTATGACTTTAAAAAGTACGGTACGTCTTGTACTTTCATCTCACACAATCTTATTCCATTCGGTGATATACAGAGCATGTCCTCTCCTTGTTAGTTGACTCTCCAGAGAGAGAGAGAGAGAGAGCGATGACTATGCCATACACTAGGCCTACTTGTCAACATTACCTAAAACTCTACCAGTATCACATGAAACATGTTTAGGCATTACGCGATCTGCAGAAATGAATTACATTTTCTCTTCTTACCACATGGACACGGTGTTCCAGCAGGATGGCGCGAACCTCACCGCGGAAAAGAAGTTTATGATTTTTCTGAATAACATTTGAAGTAAAATGGTGCGTTTGTGCTGGGCCAATTACGTGGTCTGCAAATTCTCGAGATTGAAACTACCCGATTTCTTTGAGTTTTTGTAAAGACAGAACAGCAACCCAGGGATATTGATGACCTCAAAGTAAAAATTCTCTTAGATTTTAAAAAGATTACCCTGAGATGTTTGTTCACGCATTGTAAGGATTAGCCTCATGATGTGAATTCTACTGTATACACAATGATGGGAAAAACTACCATCACATATTAACAGATTATTGAAAAATAAATAATACCCGACCTAATGTTAAGCGTTTTATTCCATGTCTTCCCAAATGGACTTCCCTGTGCTTGATGTATATCCTAACATTTATTTTCAGGAAACAAAAGACAAATGTTTTCATGCTTTATTTAATTTAGAAGATATCAACATCTTTTAAAGTAGAAGTCAATATGGCGAAATTCAAAAAGATCTCCGTGGTTTTTGAGCATCATTATTTCTTTACTATTAAACCTTACCTTAATGCAGCAAGTTCCAACAGAAACAGCAATAAACTTACTTTGGAAACATATTTTGGCTCTTCCAGTTGTTCGATAGTCTTGTTAATAAATCATAATTGATCATTTTTAAGTGTTAAGAGCTCAGTCTCACAAAATCAGGAATTGTCTCTCACTGTGATGTTCATCATATCGGGGTAAACTTCTGAATTAGGAGCAATGGCGGATGGAACAATTTTTCAAATAAAAGGAGGAAGCTCTATTTCACCGTTGACGTTGGTAATAGTAACTTCTCCTATTTTCAACCTTGCACAAGCGAATCGCTTCCCAGTAGAGTTCTCATATTGACTGTCAGCGAGAGTTTCTTCACGTGAAACTAGACACGAGAATACTGAATGCTTAAGGCAGCCATTCAACTAATCGGCTTTTGTGCCTCGTGTGACAGTAACGATCTGACGAAATTACCTAGAGAATAGGAATGTCACTCCACCCATCAGTCTATTATCATTTCTGATCTACAGATATCTTGAAGCTCACTATTTAGTGCTTCAACAGGTTCATTACTGATCATGGTATCACTCCTCCCACAGAATGATAATACAATACAGCAGACTACCAGATAATCATACCACAGTTGACACCCCTGGCATGGAATACTGATACGTCGCAAGGAATACTGAAAACAAATGTCTGGTTGCGGATATGGGCAGAGTTCAGCAGAGATGGTGTTGTGAATTTTGGTAATCAGCATGTGTGGGCTGACGAAAATCCCCATGCAGTTGAAGAAACAAGGTATCAGTCCCTATTCTCAATCAACCTATGGCCAGGCGTTCTTAGGGCCATACGTGCTACCACAGAGATTAACTGGGGATCGTTATCAGGACTTTCTTATTAACTCATTAAAACAAATCTCAAAGAGTGCGTGATTCCTTACACCAAAGGGCAGAGGAATGGATTGCCATGAATGGACGGCACATTGAGCACCTCCTATGAACAAGTGTTCATATCTCAGAAAGTATGTGTGTAGGACAGGTGTTTATTAGACATTATTATCTTGTTCTGATGCATACTAGCACCTTCTAATATATTAACACCCTGCATATATATAAATTTAAAAAATGTGATTTTCGGTCTGAGGATAATTCACTACATAATATGTTACCACCAATTATTTCTTCAAAAGCGAATACTACCAGAAATATTTAGGTTATAGTTTTATTATTAGTAGCTATTTTAAGAAATTTCATAGTTTTGTTAATAACATCTGTTTCATTTTAACAAGGTTAACTAACGGAATCACTAATCACTTCTCATTTTATTGCTATGATTATTACAATTTTACTCCCTGCGGTGGCTGAGTGGCCAGACCTTCAACCTGTCACGTAAGTATTTCGGGTTCGAATTTCGGTTAGACCTGGCATTTTTCATTGAAACACCCACAGTAAAGGCTGGTTCACAATAAACCGAGAATGGAAACGACAACGAGAACGGGAACAGAAATATTGTTAAAATAAATGTATTTAAATGTTAGCATTCACAATTAACTATTCTGAATGCTCACATTTAAATATATTTATTTTAACATTATTTCCGTTCTCGTTTTCGTTATCGTTTTCGTTCCCGGTTTATTGTGAACCAGCCTTGACACTTGTGCCGGAGAAGGTCGCAGTTGAGGTTTTTCCTAGGTGTTCTCTCGTTTCCCCTTATTAGGCACCTACATAATTCCGTCACCATTTATACCTTTTACGTTATCATTCTATAGCATTTCCCGAAAACCGACTGGCGATGCACGGAGGGGGCTGGCCTAGGGACGAGTGAGGTTGCCTGCTAGAAACCTGGGTGCGCAGCGAACCTTAGTGTAGTCAGCCGGTGTGGGTTTGGGAATGCGCCTAGCTTGAGGGTTAGCGCAATAGATCTTTAAAAGTCGCAGTGCTGGGTCGTAGTGCCCCCCTCCCGAAATTCCATTGCATTCCATTATTATAATTTTCATTCTAACTGGATTTCTTTCTATCAAGACAATTGTTTTAGTTTTGTTTTTAGAGATCTTTAAACTGTATTGGGTAGTAATTAACTTTGTAATTTACATACATAAACTTTTGTAGTGCGTAGTTTTCTGAATCTGTTATTATTCAATCCTGTTATGTTAAGTTTATTCTATTAGGATGCAATACATAAGTAAAATGTATTTTTAAATAGATTCTCCTCGTATTCATTTCACCTGGATCGATCAGACTATATTTTCTCTATGTTAATGAATTTCATATTTAGAATATATTCACACATACACACAAATTTGAGTAAGAAATGGAGAAATAGTAATCGGAAATGTTTCACTTGTGAACATTTAGTTTGCTATCATGTATTGAATTTTAGGTTACGAGTGTTTAACATATTCCACAGAAGATAAAAACGAATTTCAATTATAATCATGGATGATTTGGAGTGTTATGTTTAGATTTCATATGTTTTAGTTTAACATAAACATAATTACAATAATTACTTCATGTGCTGTTAAATAATTTGTAAAACAAACAAGCAGTTTAATTATCAAGTGCGAGTAAAGTAGGCTTTAGAGGGGCGACAACAAAAGTGTAACATTATAGTTACCGCAGCATCAAAGAGAACATAATTCCAATCTCTATTTCAGTACAATTGTTACGAGGTAAAAACAAATTTCACACTTATATAAAGCTTGTGAAAACAATTGACAGCTAATGTTCTCTGCTATGACAACGCACGGCATCTGAAACAAAAAAAAGTACGTTTCATTTCGTTATTCGTGTAGTATGTAAAAAGATCAAAATACGGAGTAACTTTACAACTAGAAATAGAATGAAGTGATTTGAGCTTGGCTTGCAAGTTAAATTTATAAATTTTGCTTAATTGTCTGTGCGATATTTTAAGTTTTCGCCAATGAATTTTGCTCACTATACTTACCAAAAAGAACAATAAACTACAGTTTACAAATAGATAAATTATAATTTTTACATGTAGTAGAAGGAGGAAAGGAACTGACCACCCTACATCATTATCTTCTGGTCTAGTTACCTCATAAGTGATGCCTTGTTGGTATCACTTGTGAAGCTCAGATCTGTTTTCGGACAGTTGACTAAACAACAACATGTAATAGTTATTAACTTGCATAACAAATAAGTCTCTAAGATTAATACATAATGCACAAGAAAGAGAAAATGAATTAAATGAGATTGCTACTGAAATTAATTTGGAAGCGTAGGTACAGCTTCTAAATAAGAAAAGTACAGGGCCATCATTTTATTTTTACTAACATTTTTAATATTAACCTTGCTATACCTTTAGAGAACCGGAAACACAGTTTGCTATCCCCTTCCACGACTGTAGTTCGATGATACTGGAGTAAAACACAAACAGATCACTCTACTAGGTACAGGAGGGAAGAAAAGTAGTTCATCCATTTACGTAAACTAGGAAATATCGCGATTTTGAGTTCTATAATTTTCATTAGGTTTTTGTTTAATCAAAATACAGTGTTGTATTAAGAATAAGTGTTTTACTCACGAACTGAATTATCCATGCGAACGTATTTATGCATTATGCAGTATATAGTATACTGTCTACAGCACATCACCGTACAATATAGAGAAAAAAATTAAATTGAAAAATAATCATAATATCAATATTTAAACACATTCTTGAAAATGGTGGCCGTTCATTTCGATACAGGCTTCAATTCTTTTGTGCATATTATCGCACTATAGACTATTGCATCTAATTCCAATTGCCAGTTTCGTCCTTCGTACTAGTAACTCAGTCCTTCATTTCCAAGTGCTTCACACTTCTACACCTACCTACCTTGCCTCCCGTTTCAGTTACCTGTCATCATATCATAATCTCTTCACACGCAAGCAAAATAGCCGCATACTAGCCATACCAACACATAAGACATTATCGTATTCATCATCATACACAATCTCGCTCTCGCGCTTGTGGAATACCCTACCCAGTGACATCAGAGACTGTCGGAATTTAGTAGCGTTCAAAAGCAAGCTTATTAAGCATTTTCTTACTGCGTAGAGTAGGTTTAATTTTTACTTAATCAATAAAAGAAATGCTTCTCTCTTCTTAACTTTTACAATAAACTGTTTAGCTTTTATTAATCAGTTTATCTTTTAGTACTTTGACTTTTATCGTATTTGTAAATTTAATATTAATTGTAATTATAATTGTAATTATATTCTTAATATTGTAGTTGTAATCCCCTGGTAGAGGGGAACAGAAGGCCTGATGACCTTATCTATACCAGGTTAGATAAATAAATAAATAAATAAATAAATAAATAAATAAATAAATAAATAAATAATGTTGAAATAATTCTGTACCTACTCTATAAAAGAGTACCCTACGTACTGTAAATTCAATCTTCACTTCTGCCCGACCCGCACAGATAAAATTAGTCTACTCAGACATGCTATCTACTGTCCAAGTGGTTATGCCGCAGGATCGTAGAAAGGGGGGAAATTACGTGACAGTTAATTACTTAACGAGGCCCTTTTATTTAAGTTATTTTAAACAGCTGTATAATATTACGTAAACTCCCAATTCCTAACAGAAATTAATGTTTTCAGAAAAGAGCTAAGACAGCCCAGTTTTTACAGAGGGGCGAACAGAAGGAGGTGGGGGAAATCGGGATGCGACATAGGCAAACGGACTGTGTGAAAATATGATTCAATATTGAAAGCTCTTTCGTCACTGGAAAACGCGAACATATTTCTGGAACTTACATACTATACTCACTAACTCAGTACTGCTTACTATACTGCCCTCCCAAGCCAAAAGGGCGTATCTCAAGGATTTTCTGAAAATCAGTTTTTGACATAATTGGAGAGTTCGGATGCTAATATATTTATTTCCTAAAGGAAATGGCCATTTCTCAATGAATTATGCCTTTAAAATGTGATTTAATGAAAGTCGTATCTCAAAATTAATGTAAATTCCTAAGCGAATTTGGCGGAAGTTCATTTTTCTAAGCAAAAAGGCCGTTTCTCAGGCATACGTTCTTTTCGCTTAGTATTTCCTATTTGCCATTCTAGTCAAATTAGACGTAACTGCATTAGTAACAAATCCTTGGTGTTTTAATCCGTTCTCAGCAATGTAATCGCCACTACCCGAATGCTCATTTCCCATAGTTTAAACTAGTTCTTATAATTAATTCATTGTTGATCATGAAAATTAATATACAAGGTGTGTTCCGATTAATTTTTCCAGCTTATTATTGAAAACATGTCACAATTTTCATTTGCTTGTTTGTTGTTATGTAGTCAAGACACAGAATATTGATTCTACTCAATCTTATTTTAGAAACGCCATTATAATCACCACATCAGTAAAATAATATTTATTTTTATCACTATGGGACTGATAGTTCATATGCACAAATATTTTAGAGACAACAAAATGGACAATGGAATTATTCGTAGAAACATAAATTCATTTAATCCTACCATATCACTTTAGTACATTACCGGAGGGAGCATGCACCTAATCGTCTTTATTTACCAAGTGATATAACTCTGACTGCCATGCACCATGATTTTATTACTCAGAATGTTAATTACAAATGTTCATATCAAAAGTACCAGTGAAATGGACATATTTTTTGCTAAACTGAGGCATGAGGAATGTGAAAATTGTGAAATCTTCAATGTGTATAATAATAGCCACACAAAGGAAAATTTGGACACTAATTTTTTAACTTGTAAAATGTGGAAAACACATATTGAGAGAACATCAAAATCTCGGGCCAAATACAGAGAAGATGCTGAAAAAATTGAAGAGCTTAACAAAATAATTTATTTTGCAGATCTTCAAAAAGTTATCTTGTTGCCAAGACTGGATACATTTAAGGTAGCTATATTCACAAGTGTTTGACTGGCTACATGAGAGCTTCGTTCCTGTTGGGAGAAAACAAAAATTGTGCAAGCTGTTTGCAGCTGTCTGGCACGAGGCTCTCTTTAAAAGAAGCAAAGAAGAAATCGTAAGCACTTTCTACAATTTTTTCAAGTAGAAGAGAGTTGTTCAAAAATTACTCTATGGTTGGACAACTGCATGGGCCAGAACAAAAACTGGACATTCTTTTCATTTTTGATTTACATTGTGAATTCAAATGATCTAAGTGCTAATGAAATTTTGATAAGATACTTTGAACCAGGCTGCTGATACTTTCATCACAAAGTAGAACAGTCAGTGAAAAGACGTGGATATAAAGTATAGCCTATGATTTTGCAGACTTTGTAGATGCAGTAAAAACAGCATATTACCAGACTGAGGTACTGCCAGTGGAGTTTCATTATTTTTTCATTTGGTCTGACTACTCATCACAATATAAATTGAACTTGATTCATTCAAGAACCTGTCTGCATAATATGGTTGAAATAACGGTTTCCAGATAATCATACAGTATGCAGTACAAAAATTACTTTGATGGTACATCATTCAACATAAATTTCCTGACTGGAAAAATAAACTAAAGGAAGGAATAGTTACCACGTCCTGAGCAGAAACGAAAACCCCTTGGATTCCCTACTTAAAAAAAGAGTTCCATAATTCGCAATTTGTGTGGAATAATGAAAAACAGACTGACATTTTGGGAGAATCTTCCAGTAAATGATGACTAAAATTTTATTGTGTTCAAGTATAAATTATTTGGTATAAACTAACTTTTCAGTGTCTTGTTATTTTTTAGTTAATTTATTTACCTCAGTAATTTACGTAGAAGTATTTAGTGAACAGTGTACATTAGTAAATATAACCAAACATTTATTTTCAACTTCAATGTTGTATCTTTATATCATTAATATATTAACAGAATGATTGGTAAATGAATTCCTATCTCTTCACTAATTTTCTAGGTAATATTTGTCTTAGATTGCAGTAATTTTTGCAATACTGCTATGCAGTATGTTTTGTAATTTAATAAAATAAAAAAAATAATTAATCAAATAAACCGAATTAATTTCACTTACTGGTTTTTTATGTACAATATGAGATACGCCTAATTTGCTAAGCATATCGTATCTTTAACGATTAATATTAATACTTAGCAAATTAGGCGCATCTCAAATTGTACATAAAATTATAAGCTGATTAGTCTAAAAATTATATCCTATATATTTTGAATATATTTCAATAATGAATATGCCGAAAATTCCAATAAATTAACTTTAAAAGTAGGCGCGCTTTGATCATTCACAAAATCCTCAATACTGAAAAATATTCAAGTTCTGAGATACGCCCTTTTGGCTTGGGAGGGCAGCATATGCGGTCTTGGTTCTGTGTGGAGGAAAGTTGGAACTTCATTATTAGAAAGGGTGGGAGTGAAGTACATTCAAAAACTCAGGTACAATAAAAATTGAAGTAAAAATAAAATGATGTCCCTGTACTTTTTGTGTAAAAAATCATTTATAAGAAGATATTAAATTGAAAATCCAAGCAATAGTAAAATGTCCACATTCATATTCTGAGCAAAACATTTTCGGAACCTTTTTGTAACACGACATAAAAATTAAAATGAAATCAAACACCATTGGCAAAATGATATATTGCGATATGAGTCCGAAGTTTCATCATGAAATTTGTCTGACAAGCAAACATTCTGATGAGGGCAGATAAAAAGTTATTTTTTTTTCTTCCATCATGTTAATAAAGTCAAAATAAGTGCTTGTATAAATTTTGGCTACTCGAACGCAATTACGAGGGCTGTAAAAATTAAGTTTCTTTCAAATAAAGGAAACATAATCAATTTTATTGAAAAAAATTATTGGAACAGATACAACTGTTGAACTATTTTTCAACATATTCCTCACTGGAATTGAGACATTTATCATACCATTGAATCTATAGAGAGATGCAAACGGCTATCACACACTGGTTTCGAACCCAGGCGGCTACGAAAGTTGATCCCACGGTATGACAAATGTCTCACTTCCGGTGGAAAATATGTTTAAAAATATCCCAACAATTGCTGTATCTGTTCCAATAAATCTTCCATGAAATTTTGTTTTCTTTCTGTAAACGGCGCAAGGGAAACTTACTTTTTCACAATCCTCGTAATTGCGTTCTAGTATCCAAAATTTGTGAGAGCACTTGTTTTGATATATTTAATATGGTGGAAGAAAAAAGAATAACTTTTTTAGCTGCCTCCATGAGAATGTTTGCTCGTGAGATTCCTCTACAATTGGGAAAAACCTCGCAAGAACCCAATGAGACCGTCATCCTAAGTGGGTATAGAAAACCCACGGTCGAACGCAGCCCAAGATCAGTATATAAACGCTACCACCTGAGCTACGTCCGTTTGTTTCCTAGAATTTTAGAGAACAAAATTTTGTCAACAAAAGAGAGACTGCTTCTTTGATCACATCTTGATAGATAAACGGAGACATACTAGTATAGTAGATATTCGAACTTTCAGGGGTGCAGACTGTAATTCTGACCATTATTTGGTGATTGGAGAATTAAGAGAAAGATTATCAGTAGCCAAGCGAGTAGAGCAACAAGTTAATATTACTAAATTCAATATTTTGAAATTAAAGGACGAGGAAGCTAAGCAAAATTATCAGGTCGAAATTTCGAATAGGTTTGCCACTTTAGAAAGTTCCGACGAAGTTGAGAAAGAATTAGATGTTAATAGCGTGTGGGAAAATATCAGAGATAGTATCAAAATTGCAGCTGAGCAGGGCATAGGTTATTATGAAACTAAGAAAAAGAAACCGTGGTTTGATGAAGATTGTTGCATGGTAGTAGAAAGAAGGAAACAGGCAAAATTGAAATTCTTACAGGATCCAGTTGAGGAGAAGAGAGATAATTATTTCAATGAAAGACGGGAAGCAAGTCGTACACTTAGGAATAAAAAGAGAGGTTACTTGAAGGAAAAACTGAATGAGGTAGAAACAAATAGTAAGAATAAAAACATTCGAGATTTATATAAGGGTATAAAGGAATTTAAGAACGGATATCAGCCAAGGGTAAACGTGACCAAGGATGAGAATGGTGACTTGCTTGCAGACTCTCCATCAATCCTAAACAGATGGAAAAACTATTTTGCGCAACTACTAAATGTACATAGGCCAAATGGAAATGATCGGGACGATATTGAAATACAAACTGCTGAGCCATTTATACCCGAACCCACGCTTTCAGAAGTCGAAATTGCGATAGAAAATCTGAAAAAGTACAAGTCTCCAGGTATCGATCAAATTCCAGCAGAATTAATACAAGAGGGTGGAAGTGCATTATATAGCGAAATTTATAAACTTGTACTTGCTATTTGGGAAAAGGAAATTGTACCAGATCAATGGAAGGAGTCCATAATTGTACCTATTTTTAAAAAGGGGGACAAAACCAACTGTGGTAACTTTCGAGGAATATCACTTTTGTTGACGTCGTACAAAATTTTGTCCAATATTCTTTTGAGGAGATTAACTCCGTACGTAGATGAAATTATTGGGGATCATCAGTGCGGTTTTCGGCGTAATAGATCGACTATTGATCAGATTTTTTGTATTCGGCAGATAATGGAGAAAAAATGGGAGTATAAGGGTACAGTACATCAGTTATTCATAGATTTCAAAAAGGCATATGACTCGGTTAAGAGGGAAGTATTATATGATATTCTTATTGAATTTGGTATTCCTAAGAAACTAGTTCGATTAATTAAAATGTGTCTGAGTGAAACATACAGCAGAGTCCGTATAGGTCAGTTTCTATCTGATCCTTTTCCAATTCACTGCGGGCTAAAGCAGGGAGATGCACTATCACCTTTACTTTTTAACTTCGCTTTAGAATATGCCATTAGGAAAGTTCAGGATAACAGGCAGGGTTTGGAATTGAACGGGCTACATCAGCTTCTTGTCTATGCGGATGACGTGAATATGTTAGGAGAAAATACACAAACGGTTAGGGAAAACACGGAAATTTTACTTGAAGCAAGTAAAGCGATCGGTTTGGAAGTAAATCCCGAAAAGACAAAGTATATGATTATGTCTCGTGACGGGAATATTGTACGAAATGGAAATATAAATATTGGAGATTTATCCTTCGAAGAGGTGGAAAAATTCAAATATCTTGGAGCAACAGTAACAAATATAAATGACACTCGGGAGGAAATTAAACGCAGAATAAATATGGGAAATGCGTGTTATTCTTCGGTTGAGAAGCTCTTATCATCCAGTCTGCTGTCCAAAAATCTGAAAGTTAGAATTTATAAAACAGTTATTTTACCGGTTCTTCTATATGGCTGTGAAACTTGGACTCTCACTCTGAGAGAGGAACATAGGTTAAGGGTGTTTGAGAATAAGGTGCTTAGGAAAATATTTGGGGCTAAGCGGGATGAAGTTACAGGAGAATGGAGAAAGTTACACAACACAGAACTGCACGCATTGTATTCTTCACCTGACATAATTAGGAACTTGAAATCCAGACGTTTGAGATGGGCAGGGCATGTAGCACGTATGGGCGAATCCAGAAATGCATATAGAGTGTTAGTTGGGAGACCGGAGGGAAAAAGACCTTTAGGGAGGCCGAGACGTAGATGGGAGGATAATATTAAAATGGATTTGAGGGAGGTGGGGTATGATGATAGAGACTGGCTTAATCTTGCACAGGATAGGGACCGATGGCGGGCTTATGTGAGGGCGGCAATGAACCTTCGGGTTCCTTAAAAGCCAATTGTAAGTAAGTAAGTAAGTAATAATAATAATAGTGGCTGAAATAATTTCTCCAATGAAAGCTGTTCATTAATTTTGAAAAACTGAGCATTTCTTGACTAAATATCCAGAAGAGAATTCTGGAAATTTCTGATTGTCTTCATCGAGGAATATTAAAAAAAAAAAAAAAAACAAGAAAATTTGTATATATTTTATAATGGCTCTTGATGGCAGTAGTGACATTACTGATACAGCAAGGCTTGCTATCTTTATTCGCGGGGTGATGAAGAAAACAATGTTAGTGCACGAACAACCACTGGTTGTAGTTCTCATGCCATGTTCCTCTCCCCCGTCTCCTTACTTCTTAGACTGTCTCTCGCGTGTAATCACTGCCGTTTCTAGTTATGGTCACCGCTGCTGTAGCCTATAGCAGGTAAAGACACAGTCGCTTTAAAGGAAGTTGATCTGCAGAACGTTCGTGGCAGCAGTGAGAGCTGTCTCCGTGATTATCTGCGAGCGCATCGCACCTAGCCCCTTCCCTCCACTCCGAGTGATTTACTCTTCGACTTATTTAAATGGATGAACTCGCTCAGTCCATTATTCCCCATTATTGCGCAAAATGGCGTCCATAAAAGGCTCTTTCTTTCGCTTAGCGGCAATAAAAATCAACTATAAATTAAAGTATTCATATCATTAGAATTACGACCGCCCTCCATCATGGCTGTACAAACTGATTCTTTTCTGTAGTTTCCAGATTTCTTGTCTATTTAAGGACACTGGGTAGTTACAGGTCCGCTTCGAATATAGACATTTTTAAACCTCTGTATTTTTCGAACTACCACAGATAATTTTATGAAATTGTGCCACAATATAAAGCTAACTAAGAAGTTTTTAATGCATATAGGTAGTAGGAAATAATTTCTTTACAGGCTAACTTGTAACATTTTTTTTCGTTGGCTATACACTAATTTTCTGTTTGTTTGCATGTTATTATTTAGGTACAGTTTTCTCAGAAACTTTTACCTATGACTGTTAAATTTTTATATGTTGTAGTAAACGACGTTTCTGACAATTTCCACCACAAATTTGGTCAATATGACATATACTGATTAAAGAAAAGAATTGTGTATTGTTATGTTCAGAAAATTTTAACTTTTGCAATAAAAATAATTTTAAAATAAAAAACTAAAAGACATTGATTCATAATTTTTGCTGGAAATTGTAATTTTGTCATTAAAAATGTACAGTAAAAATTTCATTAAAATATCTGAAACAGTTTCTGAAAAAAATGTACCTGAATATTAAAAAAAGAATTAGTGCATAGCCAATGAAAACAATTCTTAAAAAATTAACCCATAAATAATTATTTCTAACTATATGCATAGACAGCTTCTTAGTTAGTTTCACATTGTGGCAAAATTCCATATAATTATCTGTAGTAGTTCGAAAAATACAGAGGCTTAAAATGTCTATATTCTGAGCACTCGAAACAGCCCTATAGCTTACTACCCAGTGCACTTAAGAGAATAGTGGATGATAAAACTACCAAACGATATGAATTTATTTATTCTAATTCTACAAATTAAACTACTGACTCTTATGGCCAGTTTCAGAACCTTCTTTAAATCAGCACAAACAACTTGCCAACAAACTGGCTGTATAATCTTAAGGAGATCTTAAAAAGTTGACTGTTTCAACAAGGCATTTACTAACATGGGGATTTTGTAATTGAATCTTGCATGTTTTATTTCTCATACGACGACGGCTTCGAAATCGCGAATTTCATTGGTTACATATGATCACGGTCGATTCACTTTGAGAGAGGAACAGAGGATAAGGATGTTCGAGAATAAAGTGCTTAGCAATATATATGGGGCAAAGAGGGACGAAGTTAGAGGAGAATGGAGAAAGTCACACAACACAGGACTGCACACATTGTATTCTTCACCTGACATAATTAGGAACATGAAATCGAGATGTTCGAGATGGGCAGGGTATGTAGCACATATGGGTGAATCCAGAAATGCATATACTGTAGAGTGTTATTTGGAAGATCTGAGAGAAAAAGATATTTCGGAAGGCCGAAACGTAGATGGGAGGATAATATAAAAGTGTATTTGAGGAAGGTATATGTGAGGCGGAAATGAACCTCCGGGTTCCTTAAAGGACATTTGTAAGTAAGCGATTAATTTTTTCTAATGCTGTTTTATAATGCACTACTTATATCCGTTTCTAAAGTACTTATACACCATGTCCCGCTTAGAGGGATCAAGAAATAGGCCAAGTGATTAATTTGAAGTGTAAATAATGGTTTATTAACATGACTTTTTACATAACTTGATGTAAAAACTCTCCGAGTTTCGGATAATGCTGAATGCAATTCGATGTATGCGCCTTCAGTTGCTATGCTGACATCTAAACGGTATTCGACCTCCTGTCAATTGTTCTATGGCATTTGTGGAGTCACTAGCACAGCTACATTTTGATGCGCTGCGTCAGTTCCTTCGGTGTGTTAGCTCTGCCTCTTTGGTACACAGCATCCTTCACAAAGCCTCAGAAAAAATATCCAAGGGTGGTGACCTGGATGGCCAGGCAAGGGGTCTTCGTCTTCCGATTCATATATCGGAGAATTTTTCATCAAAGAACTCACGCATCCGTTCATGATAATGGGCTGAGGCCCCATCCTCTTGAAAAACCGATCCTGGGAGAAGTTGGCCAACAACAAAGTTGTGCAACATGTCCAGATACACATTTCCTGTGACTGCAGTCTCTACGAAGAAGAATGGTCCAATGATGGTGTTTCTTGTCAATCCCCACAAAACATTCAGTGCTAGTCATAGTACGCACTGAACTTTATGTTGTGGTGTCCACATGTTTACTATAGCGTGTTCTCCTACAACATTTTGCTAGGCTTGTTTTAGTGTCCTAGCGACAAACAAATGAAAGTTACGCATGCAGCTGTTTTCAAACTTTGTCGCATAAACTTGGACAGTTTTTCTATTTTGTCAGATACAAATCACAACGATATTTTTATCTCATTTTAAGTGGTGAGAATTTATTTCTCGATCCCTCTAAGCGGGACATGGTGTATTTAGTATAAAATGATTAATGTTTGTAATTATATCCATATAATTATTTTTCATTCTTTGGAGAAAGTTTTTCTATTCATATGTTCGCTTGCTTGCACACATTCCATTCATTCAGTTTCCTACACAAAGCTGCTTCCACAATGAATGCGAGGCTACCTTCACTTGTCTCTCCACCACTGACCAAGAGGATTTATCGACCTGCGGGATTCCCAGCCTTTGTAATCAGTTTAAATCTGCACATTTTAAAACGCGCGCGTACATGAACTCAAGGTAGCAATTAGCAGGCCGCTAAGCCTCTTTGCACAAGTAGCTGGCTTGTTCATCCCCTGAACTCTTCTTGCACCGCTGTGTTAACTGACCGTCTAGGATTATGCGGTTAAACGCGTCGTCCAGTAGCTTCAGAGGCTTCAGATCCATCCAATATTAATGTCTCAACTACCATTCCAATAGAATCCAGAACAAGGTGATGATGATTATTATTATGATGACTGTTATTATTATTATTATTATTATTATCATAATTACCGTTATAAATATTATTATTAATTAATCATCACTAACTAGAGATAAAATATAGATATGTATCCGCCTCATCTAGTAGTCTAACCATTGGTATTCACAGACATATCTAACAAGTAGAATAAAATTGTAATTTGTAATTTGCAAAGGAAGAAATGTATGTAATATTTGTTGACTTGGAAAAGGCGTTTGACAGAGGGAATTAGAATAAACTTATGGAGATCCTGAAGTACATTGGTGTGCACTGGAAAGAGGGAAGGCTGTTCAGTAAACATCAGAGGAGAGAGTTAATTGCAAGTACTAACATCCTATTTGTTATAAATTCCAAGATAATTTTAACCGCTTCAGTTCCGAATTTATATTAAAAAAAATGAAAAAAAAATTGGTCACATAATCATTTTGGGGATCCAAAAATCCCAAATCAAGTCTTGGGGGAAATTTTGACCCCTGGGACCCCACAATTTTAAATTTTACTTTTAATTCAGGTACATAAATGTTTCAAAAATAATAATCCCCATTTCTATCACAATGAATTTTTCAAAACATTTAAAAGTTTCGAAGACATTCCAAAAAAGAAAAAAAAAGACACAATGTACACTATAATGTACATCAGGCCTGAAGGGGTTAATATAACACTGAAACTTTGGGAGACAATAAAACAATTAGGTTCCAATAATATTTACAAGTTAAAAAACGTTTAGCTCTGAATGGTTAAAATCGGAGAAAGCAAGGGATGCAAGGATGCTCTTTATTACCTACCATGCTCAAAATCTGTTTGGAGGATGTAGTAAATAATTGTTTTCATAACATGGGAGGAATGATAGTAGGAGGCAGAAGAATAAAGTGCATAATATTTGCTGATAATGTGGCATTGTTAGCAGAAGAAGAAATAATAATTAAGGGATATGCTACTAGAGGTAAATGACAGCTGTGAACTATATGGGATGAAGATAAATGCAAACAAGACGAATACTATGGTCATAGGAAGAAAAGTAAAGATGTTAAACGTACGAATTCGAAATGAAGGGGTAGAATAAGAGGGCAGCTTTAAATACTTGGGGTGTACTATAAACAGTAACATGAGCTTCTGCCAGGAAGTCAAAAGAAGGATAGCAATGGCCAAGGAAGCTTTTAACAGAGAAAAAACATCTTCTGCGAACCTCTGGAAAAAGGACTAATGAAGAGACTAGTGAGATGCTTTGTGTGGAGTGTGGGGCAGAAACATGGACATTACGACGAAGAGAAAAGAAACGACTAGAAGTATTGAAATATGGATATGGAAAAGAATGGAGCATGTGAAATGGACAGACAGAATAAGAAACGAAGCTGTTGGAAAAAGTGGGTGAAAAAACAATAATGATGAAATTGATGAGGAAGAGAAAAAGAAATTGGCTGGGTCAGTGACTAAGAAGGAATTGCATACTGAAGGATTCAATGAAAGGAATGGTGAACGGGAGTAGAGTTCGGGGCAGAAGAAGAAATCAAATGGTATCGAACATTAATTAGATCTTATACGGAGACTGAGACAAAGCCGAAGAATAGGGATGATTGGAGAATGCTAGGCTTGCAGTGAAAGACCTGCCCATGGGCACAAAACCATTAGTGAATGAAAATTTGTAGAACGGCTATTTATCATTCATTCAATACGCCCAATCATGTTGTAATCAATAGTTTTTTGCAGTTTTTAATTATTTCTACAGACGATTTAACGTTTAATTCTTTTAAAATATCTAATTTTAATTGATAAAAAAGTGTATAATCGGAATAATTTCATCTCAGCTGTATGCAGTTTTATTCATTTTTCTCTGTTTTAGTGTCCACATTTCCCTGTTTCATGGCCAAACTAATAATCTTAGCGTTAGTTTGTGACTCAGTATTCTCACACAGGAAGCACTGACATTGTCATTTTTTTGTTTCACCAACATTGCGAAGATAGACGTTGTTTACGTCAAAAATCCGTCACATTGAAATTTCCAAAACATATGCAATGAAAAAATGTTTTAAGCTTTTCAAATATTTTAAATATTTGACATATATCGCACGGATCTGAATTGATATGTCAAATAACACTTCCTATAATGGATAAACTAATAACTTTTGTACGCTCATGACGGAATTTTAACACCATAACTCATAGATATGAAACTTTACCGCATGGTGCAATTTCGAATTCCAAAGTGGACAATTCCCTGGCTGAGGTTTAATTTGTCGGTTTCACTGGGAATGGAAGTCGGTACCCCGCATCCGATCGATATTAATTACGTAGATTTATGGAATTCTCATTGAAATTAACTCTATATTGGCTGGATTGGTTGCTATTCACACTGCAGAAATAAGTAGAAACTATCACCATAAACATAAATCATCAATTCGGATATTTGAACTTCGCTTGTCGAATTTGTTTGAATAGATTTTGCAGAAAAAAAATGCACGACTTCCTTATATAATTCGATTGCAGCAAAGTTTAGAAAAATATAAATTTTAAAGAAAAATACCATTTACTATCATTAACAACACCATTCCCACCACTATTACCACACATTACACATCATCATCTTAATTAACATCATCATTATCATCGTCATTAATATGGTCACTGGCGTAGTTTAGGCAGCTGGAGCGTTTGGCTAATGATCCGAGACTGAGATAGGACGTGAGTTCGAATCTGTATCGGCTGATTACACTGAATAACAAATTGTTACATTTTGTCTTGCTCCGAAAAAAATAAGTGAACATTACTAATATGTGTGCTCTAAATCTGAATTTAAAATCCAAATTGCCATATCACGTACTACTTTCCGGGGAAAATGAATTAAATTTGTTAATGAAAAAACTTATTATTATTATTATTATTATTATTATTATTTTCACTGCTATTGGTAAAATAAAAACACACTAGGGATTCAAAACGCCCCCTAATACTTGAAAAATTTGTACTGGATACAAAAATGATGGCACATAGGCCTAGTAAAAATATTTCATGCGGATAATGAGAAAAAGCGTAGAATTTGAACTTCCATTTAAAATAATTTTCTGGATGACTTCTGTTTAGAACTAGACCCGGGATTGTCTTTTACAAGGCACCAGCAATAGTCTGCAAGCATGCTGGATGATGACCTTCCTTTATATCGCCTTTCCATGTCAGATATTTCTTGATGAAATCTTTTCCCATGCTCGTTGCTCACCGCTCCAAGGTTAGGAGGAAATAAATCCAATTGAGAATGTAAAAAGTGTATTTTGAGAGACATATTACACCCGATTTTCTCATATGCACTTAATATGGTTTCCAGAACAATTTCTATGTAGTTGTCTCCCTAGAATTTCCAAGGAAATTTGAGAAAATGTCTTTGAAAACGCGCCATGTGCCATGTCACGGGAAGTTTTTTCTTAAACAAAGATTCAGCCATAACTTTGTGTATTTATGAACAGATTAAAATGCCCTCTTTCAATTTTTCTTCACTCAAAATGGTAAATTTTTCTTTTAAATACTGAAAACCACACCCTTGTGTGTTCATTGCGTAGACGTCAGTTTGAACTGTCATGAAATTTATTAAATAGAAGGACCAATATCTGTTTATTTATTAGATGTACAAAAGAACATTCCAACAACTATAAGAAACCGGAAATAAGTTATAAATTCATAAAATGCATTAGTTTTTATTTTGGTTTACAACCCCCAACCCGCGCTATATTTTTCTTGGGGGAGCGCTTAGCGAAAAGTGAAATCATAGTATATCCTAAAAACCTTGCTTGATGCGAAGAAAATATTTGCATTTTCGGGTTCAGCGAACACCAGACCATAACGGACACATTATTTTAATTTGTAGCAGAATTCTTGTTGTTCAGTGTTACCTAATTGGAATTTTTCCGAGGCTTTCCCCAACTATAAGGCGAAAGTTAGATAACCTTGTAGCAAATCCTTGAACTCATCTTGACAAATACCATCTTCCTAAGAGCAATTTTATTCCTTGGATATTATGTAACCTCGCGTATGATACAGCGTCGTAAAATAACCGACAAAATTATAAAATACGTCATCATCTCCAGTATACGGATTGGTACGTGGGTCAAATTAACACGGGATCTTGCGAGAGTGGGTGCTGTTGAAAGAAGGAAAACCGATTGTCTCTTGAAGTAGGAAAATGAAAAAAAAAATTGGTAATATTAGCGTAGAAGGAGAAACCCGTACAATAAGTTTTATCGAAAATGAGTTCACAATAAAATTAATATTTCGATACTCAAATAAATGAAACCTATTTCACATTAAAGTGATATGTTATTATAACTTCAAATGTTAGCTTAACTCATAAATGTCATATTTGCAGGAGGATGGTATGTATTTATAGTCTCTACTTTCTCAGGAAAAACATTTGAATGTACTCATTTAGTAGGATGCAATCGTTCGCATAGGAATTAGCTAGATGAATTTCACACGTGCAAAATAATTTTCACCGGTAATTTAATTTCAGTTTCAAACTCACGTTTCTTGTCACGAGATAATCTGAAGAACAAAAATTTTGCTCCGACTTAAAACAATGCGCTGAATCTGAAAATGCCCTTTTTTCTTCGTATCACGTAAGGTTTTTAAGACATACTTAGATTTCACTTTTCGCTAAGCGCTCCCCCAGGAAACTTCTGGTGCGGGTTGGGGATGTAAACCGAAACAAAACCTAATGCATTTTATGAGTTTATGACTTATTTCTGGTTTATTATGGTTGTTAGCATGTTCTTTTCTACTTCTAATAAATAAACAAATATTTGTCTTTTCTATTAAGTAAATTTCATAACAGTTCAAAGTGAGGTCTATGCAATGAATAAACAAGGGTGTGGTTTTCAGTATTTAAAGGAAATGTTAACCAGTTTGAGTGAAGGGAAATTAAAAGAGGGGACTTTCTTCGGTCCACAAATTCACAAAGTTATGACTGACCCTTTGTTTGAGGAAAAGCTTTCCGTTACAGAAAGAATGGCATGGCGCGCTTTCAAAGATGTTTGCTCCAATTTCCTTGGAAATTCTAGGGCAGACAATTATATAGAACTTGTTGCGGAAACCATGTTAAGTGCACATGACAAAATGGAGTGTAATATGTCTCTCAAAATACACTTTTTTACATTCTCATTTGGATTTATTTCCTCCTAACTTTGAAGCGATAACCGACGAGCACGGGGAAAGATTTCATCAAGAGATATCTGAAATGGAAAGGGATATAAAGAAAGATCATCCAGCATGCTTGCAGACTATTTTGGTTCCTTGTAAAAGACAGTCCCGGGTCTAGTTAGAAACGGAAGTCATCCAGAAAATCTTTTAAAAGGAAGTTCAAATTCCAAGCTTTCTCTCATTATACGCATGAAATATTTTTATTGTTGTTGTGTTTTAAACTTTGTAATATCATTTTTGTATCCTGTACACATTTTTCAAGTATTATGATGAATTTTGAATCCCTAGTGTGTTGTAATTTTATCAGTAGCAGTGAAAAATTAAAAGCAAATAAGTATTGTCATTAAAGAATTCAATTCATTTTCCCCTGAAAATGGTACGTAATGAGGCAATTAGGATTTGAAATTCAGATTTAGGGCACACATATTAGTAATATTCATCTATTATTATTTCGGAGCAAGACAAAAATTAAAAATTTGTTGTTCAGTGAATTATTTGTCGACATGTGATCTGGAAATAATTATTATGATAAGAAACATTCATTAAGCTCAATTAAATGACCGGAAAACTGTCGAAACGCGTGATATCAAGATTGCAGTAACAAAGTGTTTGTTTATTAGAAGAATGTTCAAAGGCTGGAGCACATGTTCCTCTCATAAGTAGCCGTTAATTTCCCGAACTTCATCTTAGAATAAAGAAGCTTCACGGAACAGAACAATGACGACATATCTGCGTTGTACTGTTGTGTGAAGAGCTTGAAATTTGCACTGGGGCTAAATACTGTCAAGCAGTTTTCGAAGAGAGGAGGACATATCTGGACGCCCGAGGGGGGGGGGGCCTTGCTTTATACACAAAGCAGAAGTTGGTCGTCGAGTATTGTGCAGCTGGAGGAGCCTCAGGATCTCCGATAACGCGTCATCGCACGTTTTAATACGTCACTTCACTGCATTCCAGAGCCTGAAGCTTCAGAGACCGCTGCATTATTTAATTTCCCCAGTACGCTAATTTGACTTAACTTGCGACCAACTCAGACTCATGAATGCTACGTTTCCACCTCCGCTGCTACAATCGAGTTTAACCGTCAGAATGTGTAAAGAGAACGTGACTGTGTCTGTTTATGAGGATGGAATCCAATTAGCAGCAATCACATGCGGAGAAACTTTCATTTAAGATTTAAAGCTGGCCACCGGTGTGGTATATAATTTTACAAGCGAGATCGTCGTAAGAGACTGCGTCTTGGTGTGGGTTCGAATCCTACTTTTCTTTCCCGGAGGAGGACCCTCAGGTAAGCACCGCAATTTCAGGCTTATTGTGCAACCTCCTTGTGTTGGAATGATTATTGAAGTACATTTAGGATCGCTCTTAGAGTGCATGATTCACTGCATGGTGCCATCGATCGATTCAGCCACAGCATTCAGTTCTGACTGGACACCGTTCCTCCACCCTGTCTGTGATGTTATTCTGCAGCCTCCTCAGATCGAAAGTATCTGTTCGCAATTCATGAATAGCTCGCGCAAGGAAAGATTACAGGAAAACAGTGGTGGCGTTACTGTCTGTTTGACGTGTGTGTATAGGCACGCCAAGGGAGCGAGAGGTGCGGACCGATGCAAATACTCCTCTTCCAAGAAGATGAACAGATGGGGACATGGAAATGAAGAGCGTAGCAAGAGAAAAAAATCGAGGCGAATTAAACGCACAACATTATATTTACGAATAAAATAATGATACTCTGCGAGGGGAACGCTCCATCACTACATAACAAAATAAACACACTTGGAACAAGACACGAATTCGCATGCAGTGGAACTGAAACTAAAACCCTAATGTAACTATCATAATGCAAGACTGATTCTATTGATGTCGTTCTCTTCAGACTGTACTCTTGAATATCATTAAAGCTTTCTCCTGAGCTTTCCTGTTGCTCGCTCTTCCTTGTCGAATTGTTTCGTTCGCATTCCTGTCGTCGGTAATCCCTGCTTGCGAAACCTATACCTGAATCTGCTGCATCATTAACCAGAAGGCCATGCCGCCGTCGATTCCACGACTCACCAAGGCTCATCTATCCAATGGAACTACACTTCTCCTATCTAACCGCTGTCCGCTTATTAAAGCCCCTACGACTTTTCTGGATATGTGCAGTTCTCGCAGATAGATGTCTCCTATAGGTGAATCCTGGAACCACGTTCGCCATGTCCTCCCGGTCAATCTGTGACTATTAAAGATTATTAATGAAATGATGCTGATGAAGGCGAAATGAGTACGAGGTCCAACGCCAGCATTTCTGCTTAGAATGTTTAAGAGAAAACCTTGGAAAAAAACCACAACTAGGTAACTTGTCCTAACCGGGAATTAAGCCCGTTCGTTTCACAGTGAGGCAGGCTAACCGTTATTCCACAGCGATGGATTCGAATCCTAATGGGCTGATTATCTAGCCAGATATTTTGAGATGGAACTACAGCTTTGTCTTTGGAATGGTAAGTCGTCAACAGATCGGTAACGATGTTCAAAAAACAAAGTGTCACAAATCAATGAGTAATAAAGTCTGAAGAACTAAACACCGTGTAGACAAAGGAGTGCCGTAATAGTAAACCTATGCATGAAATCGGATCCTCAAGGCCGGCGTGACAGGTGGGTCAAAACATGTCTCGAAAACTGCGCTCCGTCAGTCAAATTATGCCCATAACTTCGTGAGATTTGAACCGATACAGACCATTGAGATGTCCATTTATTGAGCGTGATGATATCTACTAAATGAATGGGACCGCAGAGTTTTGCGTTGGACTTAGTCATGTTTTGCATGATAAATAAGAACATTTTTATTGAACAAAGTGATCGACCCAGGCACAAGTTCGATAGTAGTTGAATTCAAAGATTGTTCGTCGTCGCGAGCCACGGCTTCTTTCTTACGCTGTTGAAACTGTTTGACTCGTTCATTCCTGGCGATTTTGGGCTTATTTCATTCATTTTAACCTACTCTTGTTTCCCTCCTGTTAAGATGTTCATATTTTTTTTTTCATGTTACGTATCATCTTCAAAAAATATATATCTTCTTGAAAAAAAATCATATAATTAATTTAGAGTTTAATGAAGAATAGTCGCATTTTATTATGCAGCTACATCAACGCTTTACAGCGGTACCAAATACAAAATATATTACGTCAACCGAATTTCCAGACAAATAATTGTGTTAAATGCTGCCGAGAAATAGGAAAATTATGTATACTAATTAATTTCGAAATGAAGTAAATTCTCATTTTATTAGCTAGCTACATATTACAATGCTTTACAACGGTACCAAATACAAAATATATTACGTCAATCGAAGTTCCAGATAAATAATTGTGTAAAGCCTTGGTTTTTCTGAACGGACGTATGCGACGTACGAGGTGTGAGGTCCGCCTCGCAAAAATCCGGACTACACGAGATATAGTGTGTGGTTTCTATAACTGCGAGATGCGAGGTCTGCGCACCTCGCAGCTATAGAAACCACTTACTATCTCTTGTGTAGTCCGGATTTGTGCCAGGCGGACCTCGCACGTCGCATGCGTCGGTTCAGGAAAATCAAAGCTTTGCTGTGAGATGCGAAGTCTGCGCACCTCCCAGCATAGAAACCACTTACTATCTCTCGTGTAGTCCGGATTTGTGCGAGGTAGGCCTCGCATCTCGCATGTCGCATGCATGCGTCGGTTCAGAAAAACCAAGGCTTTAAATGCGCCGCACAGCATGAAAATTATATTTTCGGGCGTCAGCAGGTGGAGAACCTGGGACGTATGCGCGATTTCCATACGCATTATCGCTAGGGGATTCCGTTTCCTATCCTAACATAATATTGCTTTCTAAGTCTATTTACTTATGGCTTTTAACGAACCCGGAGGTTAATTGCCACTCTCACTTAAGTCCACCATCGGTCCCTATCCTGAGCAAGATTAATCCAGTCTCTACCATCATATCCACCTCCCTCAAATCCATTTTAATATTATCATCCTTTCTACATATCGTCCTTTCCAAAGGTCTTATTCCCTCCGGCATCCCAACTAACACTCTATAGGCCTATGCATTTCTAGAATCTCCAATCATTCTAATTCTATCACTTTAAAAAAATTACAGCGATTTTCACTAGACCCATACCATTATTTGCGGTCATCACATAGCTCTAAGTGCATTCTCTATACTGATTCGATTTTATAGATGTAGGTACTCCTACGTCAAAATGATCCGGGGTAAAATGGAGCAAGATTAATCCAGTCTCTACCATCATATCCATCTCCCTCAAATCCATTTTAATATTATCATCCCTTCTGCACATCGTCCTTCCCAAAGGTCTTATTCCCTCCGGCATCCCAACTAACACTCTATAGGCCTATGCATTTCTAGAATCTCCAATCATTCTAATTCTATCACTTTAAAAAAATTACAGCGATTTTCACTAGACCCATACCATTATTTGCGGTCATCACATAGCTCTAAGTGCTTTCTCTATACTGATCCGATTTTATAGATGTAGGTACTCCTACGTCAAAATGATCCGGGGTAAAATGGAGCAAGATTAATCCAGTCTCTACCATCATATCCACCTCCCTCAAATCCATTTTAATATTATCATCCCTTCTGCATATCGTCCTTCCCAAAGGTCTTATTCCCTCCGGCATCCCAACTAACACTCTATAGGCCTATGCATTTCTAGAATCTCCAATCATTCTAATTCTATCACTTTAAAAAAATTACAGCGATTTTCACTAGACCCATACCATTATTTGCGGTCATCACATAGCTCTAAGTGCTTTCTCTATACTGATCCGATTTTATAGATGTAGGTACTCCTACGTCAAAATCATCCGGGGTAAAATGGACGCTCAACAACTTTCATAATGTAGTCGTGAAAATTGTTGAACTTTCACAATTGCTCGGAATTCACACTTTGAGAGAAATCAAAAGTGGAGACAAGCACAACAGAAGAAAATGGCATTCCAAGATAAGTCAAACAAGCCGAATACAACTGCTGCGCAGTACAAGAGATGACAGAAAGAGTGCAAGATCGCAGATGCGCAGCCGAGCTCCGTGGACTCTCTGCCTGTAGAACGGTGAGACGAGTTATATCAAAAAGTGAATCCGGGTACTGTACAACACCAGACTGGATGAAATGGTCACCAGGTGCCAGTGGTGCCCATGGATACTGAACAGCCGATGAATGTCCTGAACCACTTACAGTACATCGACCAGAGCATCGACGATAAAACATTGTATGAGACTGCGAGTCTAGACTGTAAGAAATATCTGTAATCGTTGTATCTGTCTTCGGCCTGTAAGCATACTTTATACTTTATAAAACATTCATTCATTCATTCATTCATTCATTCATTCATTCATTCAAAAAACAAAGCAAATTGAAAACCTTTCTTATGGCAATTTCGACCAGTACAGCGCTCGCTAACAAACTTAATTCTACGTCCATAAACTATTCGGCTCACTTCACTAGAGAACCACTGCTGTTTTCTTTCGGAGTTTTTTTCCCAACTGTACAGTCAATGGCGATAATTCCATAGCGTTTCTACACTATCACCAAATCCAAGGACATTATATATCATGCAGTTGATATACCGTGTTTCAATACCCGATTAAAAATTTTAGTGTAGCACTTCGGCGGTCTTCAGCACAATAATCACTAAACTTTATACACTAACGTTGTACACTTGAAGAATTGTGAGTTTCATAACACGAATGCCATATGGCTACTGGAGATCGACTGCGCGGGAGAAACGGTTACGTGCGCGCCGGAAACCACGCAGGGCGAGGCCGGAGGACCGCTGTTTTCTGGGACCATTGATAATGGCTCCGTAATTGACAGAGTCTATTTATATTTTCGTCAGGAAATAAATTTTAATTATTACTAGTGGGTAACGAAGAGACTCTCAGTCAGACTCCTCAAGTAGTCAATGCTAAATTACAAGTTATTCAAAGAGGTAAGAAGTTTAAGATGACGAAGCGCCCTCGGAAGTGCTCTTAAGGAATGAATACTGGCAGAGATGTTGCGAAAGACTTCAAACCCAGAGACGGTTTCGGAGAGGACGCCCCTCCTGTAAGAGGACGAAGACATGCCTCATGACCTGAATTGTTGTTTAGTGCACTGTTCGAAAACAGGTCTGAACCTCACAAGTGATATCAAGAAGGCACCACTTATGAGGCAACTAGGCCAGGAGATAATGGGGTAGGTGGCAAGTTCCTTTCCTCCACCATTGCATACATAGCCGACTAGCTACATATTACACTAGTCAGACTTCAGATGCATACAACAATAATTGTTCTTCCTCTGAAACACATCATCAAGTGAGATGTACTGCCTGGTAATAGATGTACATATTAGCCAGAATCTCAATAAGAGGATTATGACCTGCACATGCCTATGGAATGAGATGATGAAGATGAATGATGTGATATGAAATGTAAATTCTTTTTGTACACGAAAGAGGAAGGGAAATGGACCGTGGAAATGAAAATCTCAACCCAAATTTTGCCTAAGTAACTGAGCAAAACTGTGGAAAAACCACTGTCAGGTCGGTAGGCCCGGGGATTTGAACCGCGGATCTCCCGAATGCAAGTCCCGTGCGGAACATATGAACCATCTCGCTCAGTACAATCGATAGGAAATCACGTTTAATATTAAATGGTTTTGTGTATGTGAACTTTAGAGTGCCTGTTGATGTTTGATTTAATTGTTGTTAATTGCAGTAAGAGTAATGAAATGTTCAATTCCGTCTGCAGTACCACATGCATTCTGCATATTTACTTGTAATATTTCCATTCCATTGATTGGATTCTTTTTTGCCACTTTGTCACCGACATATATGCGCCTCTGTTGCTCTCTGCAATTAAAATAATTTACTTTACTAGCATACTTGTTCCTGTCGTATAATATTCTCATTCCTTTTACAAACACATTTAATTAACGCACCATGTTGAGAATATGCTATACGTCGCTAAAACTCTTGATTTCTTGTCAAAAGAACTCTGCGTGATGGGGAAGTTCGGGGCAAGTTCGGCATTATGGGCAACTTGGTCACAGCATTTGTTTCGAAGACCTTAGTAAATAGGGACTTATTTCGAGGTCAGCGTGTGAATAACGCTTGTGTATTGTGAAGAGATATTTACAGTTCTGACGGGAAAATACATTTTTTAAACTGATGATAATAATAATAATAATAATAATAATAAAACAATAATGATAAAAATAATACTAATAATACTAGTCTGTGGCACTACAGCTCGTGAAGAGCCCAAACCGACCAGCCGGCTGTTGGCCTCAAGCCCACATGCCGACTGGACCAGACTGGAGGTATCGTGTGGTTAGCACGATGATCTCCTCAGCCGTTATAAATGGCATTCGCAACCGGATTTCGCTACCTATCGTAGCTCCCCAAGTGCATCACGATGCTGGGTGGGCACCGGTCCTATACACTGGCCGAAATTTCATGAGAAAATTTCTTTCCCCATGAGGACTCGAACCAGCGAGCATTCCGTATCTCGAGTCCTAGGCAGGATGCCTTAGACCACGACGCCACGGCGCGGGACTTTTTTTAAACTCATAGCTTATTATAATTATGATATTGAATGTCTTAAGGAACCCTTAACAAGAACATTGACGATATTAGTGAATGGCGTCATTACTTAGGATGAGTAAATCTGTAACAGGCTGTAACCTTGGCAAGCTGGTTTCTTGCCTCTGCACTGATTAATAACATTTGTTTCTGCCAATTGGGGCAACTTCGGCAGTAAGCTTCACCCATAGAAAGCAAGAAGAAAGTAGGGTTCCTGTACTATTTGAAGAGTCCACTGCAAGAATGATGGATGTCATTTGGAATACATTTTGCAGGAGAAGCGATTGAAAGTTTTAAATGCTTAGCGCTCAAAGCGTAACTGTGATTTTCCGATCATTACTGGACAATGGCTATCAGTGTTAATGCCATGTAACTCTCTATGTACATTCTATATGTCTTAAGCTATGCATTGACAACCTTGGTTCGTTTTCGACAAAAAAGTGACATCCATCATTCTTGCAGTGTACTCTTCATTTGTTAACTGTATAAAATAATTAATTATAACATTTAAAGTGATTTAAAACAATTATACATTTCATTTACCCTTCCATTTATTACTGGTAAAATAGTTCAAAATTACAAGAGGGAAACTGAAGACAAATATGATCAGGACGCACTCAAGGAAGCTCTACATGAGCATAAAGAAGAGAAGAAAAGCCTGTCATCTGTCGCAAAAACAAAATATGCAGTGCTAAGAACTACAATTCAATACTGGCTGAAAGTAGATCTTCCAGCATCAGATGTACAATATAAAGGAAGATTTAAAAGAATCTTTGCTCCACATATGGTTGAAAATTTGAAGCAGAAAATGTTTTCGGAATGTCTGGAGTGGAATTTCGAAGATTAGCTTTCGAATTTACAGAAGGCAATCATATAGAGCATCCGTTCAACACAGACTAGAAGATGGCTGGATCTGACTGGCTTGAGGCTTTCTTGAAATCAGCAAATCGCCTAAACAAAAAATATAAGCTGAACCACACAAAAGTGAAGAAAACTCAGGAGACGAGGAAACATTTTGCATATATTGCAGTGAACAATATGAAATTAAACAGGAAGAATGGGTTACGTGCGAAGAGTGCACGTTTGGGCGCATAAACAATGTACAGATATGGAAAATGTATATTTCAACAGTTCATTTGTAAAATATGCAGAATTTAAATTTAATTCCATGAGAGTTTGTTTTACTGTAAATCAAATCTTAACTTCAAAACATGTTTTTTTTAGTACAAATATTGACTAAGTTTCCCCAGAGTTTGGGGCAACTTCAGCAAATGTAGTATCTTTAATTTATTTTTGTACGCCTATTTACTTCAATGCTTCACTTCTTGTAAATTTTAATCCATAAACATATATGAGTATACGAAGTGAATTTATTATTAAATTTTTGATACATATATTGCATTTTGTTGGATTTATGTGAATGTTTAGCTTAACGTGCCGAACTTGCCCCGACCTCCCCTGTACTTCTATAAAGTGGGCGGTAATAGTTAGAAATAGGTTGCAGTGAAGTCTTGAGTGTATAATGGGATTCAGATGCTGATACAGGAAGAGTTTGGGACTAAGATTCTGCGACTTATCAGGCAACTCGTCGGAGTATGGGACCTGGCTCTGAGAGTGTGAGGCAGGATGGCTCATCTGTCTATACTTCTTCCATATGAAATGTGTCTGTTGCATCTATTCACATCCTATTTCAACACGTTGGTGGATAATTTCAATGTTCTCAATATGGTCTTGATATATAATTGCTTTTAAATGTCCCCATAAGTCAAACTTCAAGATGCGGCATCATTCGTTCATTCATTGATGCATTTATTTATTTATTTAATTGTTTATTTGTTTATTCAGGATCAAAATTGTATAGATGATAATGGACTCTAAACTGAGCATTTTGACATCAGGAACCAGTGGTCGGTACAGGATATTTCGGAAGCCACGAGATCATCAAAATGTATGTGAGGGACGTTTCTCTAAGCTGCTTTAATTTCATAAGTAGGGAAAGGAAGTTTGCATTTGCATATTTGTTCTCTGTCGTTGTGTGAATATGCTGAAAGATTATCTACATAAATCACAAATTTCTGAATACAATGATATTACTTTTATTTTGCATAAAAATGCATATTTGCCTTTATTTATAAAAGCATCGTATTTTAACATTTGTGCAGGGAAACTGCATATTATGCATGTTTATTTGCCTTTCCCTTATTTTTAAAAGTGTGTAATCTCGTAAACACGACTAATTTATGTTTATGAATTTTGAACATAATGATGACGCCCTCATAGGGAGCCTCTCAAGTTAGCAATTGGTATTCCTTTACTGCAGATTTCGATAGAATAATATCCAGTTTAACATCAGTTCCAGGAAATGTAGGAGATAAAGTGAATGAGAAAAGAGCATACAGTATATTCTTTCCAAAAACCCTAGCTATTATCAACTTAAAGAAATTTAAGATATTCTCAGACTGATAATGCATATTTTGTAGCATATTTACCTATTTTTATGGGATAAATGCATACATATTCTTCACGTTTTTAGGGCATTAACTTCCTTTCCCTGCTCATAAGAAACAACTGCCTGGCGTTTCCATGGTGATTTGTTATTGCTTAGGTTGGGATTACGATCGACGTTCGTTTGCGTTACGTTATGTTGCGTTCATCTGTACGTTGAATTTCTACCGAACGTTCAGAGGCTATGTATTATGATCGACGTTCGTGACAACTATCACGCTCTGCCGGCCATAATGAGTACTGAAATGTACACGTCAGTCAGTCAGTCAGTCAGTCAGTCAGTCAGTCAGTCAGTCAGTCAGTCAGTCAGTCAGTCAGTCAGTCAGTCAGTCAGTCAGTCAGTCAGTCAGTCAGTCAGTCAGCTGATTATGATAAACATTGAATTTTATGGTAACTTTGAGACAAATAAAATAGGCCTACCGTATTAGCCTACAAAAATATTTTACGACAGAATAATATAGAATTACATAATAATAATAATAATAATAATAATAATAATAATAATAATAATAATAATAATAATAATAAACCATATACTAGGGAAAACTGTTGTACCTTGAAACACTTTTCACTTTTTTTTAAATTTTGAGAAATGAAATATCTTAAATGAAAAATGCTTGAAATAATTATTGAAGTTTCCTTTACAGCATCCTGTATGTGTTTTCGTGTTTTACAGATCTATTAAGAAGAAAAAAATAAAATAAAGGGATGTGTAATGTATTCGAAGGTACAACAGATTCATGTACCTTGGAAAATACCCTTTTGTAAGTTGGAACACATGGAATATAGGTGGGAATATAGCTTTAAAAACTGACAATCATATTTAAAATATATTTACAATCATAAACCAGAGTAGGCTTCTCTCATTGAGATTTTATTTCTTGGTTTTGTGTTAGAAAACATTTATCAATCAACGAAATGTTCACTTCTGGTACTAAAAAAATTGTTTCGTCCACAGAACTCACACTTGGCAATAAATCAAACCGAAATTACGTCCAGAGCTACTGAGCGACTTTCTCTGCAATCTACTTCAGTTTAAGTCCTCTAGGTAGCAGCAAAAATAAAAAAAAAATAAAAAAGTACAAAGCTATACTATGCTGAAGGTACAACAGTCTTCCCTACTGAATAGCTGGACTAGTGCGAATTACGAATATATTATTTGTGAGGTAAAAGGCCCTTTATTTCGGGTTAAAATAAAGTAACGTATCTAAAATAATGTAAAGAAATTATTAAAAGATAAAAAAAAAATAAGTTTAACCAAGTCTCAATCCAGAGCCCACTTACACCTCGACCAGGCTCTTGACCATTACGCTACGGAGTGATATGAAATGTAATTGTTGAATTAGGTGTTATGAAAGCTTTCATGTTTGCTGCCTATAATGTTTAATTTTAAACTAAATGTGTTTTATGCCGTATAGAGGAAATATATTCATGTGACGCGACATATTCAATCAAAGATCGTTTCTCGTATTATGTAATTTTTAATTAATGTGATTTTGTTTAATATTTCAGTAGCAATATGGCGCATCTACAACGAAAGAAGAGGTGAAAACATATGAAAGGCTTCTGATTCGTGATTGGTTGACGTTCAGCTTACGTTTCTTTGCGTTTGTGAAAGCTTGACCTAGGCAATCAGCGTATTCCGAATCTCACCGGTCCGGTGGCATCAATGACGTCACGTTGCAACGAAAATAAGGAACAAAACTGCTGGAAGAATCGATGCTGTCATGGCGACTGTGTAAGTGGTTATCTGTGCTACGCTAGCAAAATTTTGCGAAATTTCCGTACTGCCATCTCGTTCAAATAAAAGAGATCATAAACAACTTATTTCTTGAACCGATAGTAATAACTGGTCCGTTGACATGTTCGCTCGTAAGCCATTAACATATTGTTTTTACGTTGTGCTCATTACAAACAATACAGCAGAACTAAAGCAGAACACACCGCCATGACACAACAGTGCACGATGTCATTCGTCTGCTAATTCCCGCCGTATACAAGAACCAATCAGATTCACTGATGGCGGCTGATGGAGACTGCCACCACCTCTGCAAGTTGATGGCACCGGTGCGACACCGGTGGAGCATCAATGACGTCATCGGTGGAATTCGGAACACCGTGATGCCATCGGATTGCTCACCGGTGAAATTCGGAATACGCTCAATGTTGAAACAACGCCGTCATACGTTCGTTCATTCTAACGTTGATCGTAATGAAATACACGAAGCTTGCATTTGTCGAACTTCTACGTAATTCACCGCAACGTAACGTAACGCAAACGAACGTCGATCGTAATCCCTGCCTAAGGCGCCGCTGTAATACATGTATCGAAACAGGTTGTCGCCACTTTCAACAACTACTACGAGATATAAGTTGCTGCTATAAGGTGTACGTTGTTTCGGAAATAAAACATTAAATATCTTGTTTTTTGCAAGAGAATGTGGTTGTAACACTGCCATGATCACCTGGGCAACAGATTCTTACCTGCCTGCCTCATTACACAACAGACACCACTTAAGAGAGTGGAGAAAAATGTCATGCATTGTTCTGGATCTATGAAGGCTGGTGGTCACAATGTTAAACAGTTGATATGAGATGTAAGTTGTTTATTTGTGTAAAAAATTAAAGCATTTCCAAAAATATTCTTCAAAATTATTAGTTGTTCAAGACATTATAGCTCCTGAAATATGCATTTCCGACCACTGGTTCCTGAAGTCAAAATGATCATTTTAGAGTCCTCTACCATCTGTATAATTTTGACTCTAAAGGACACCCTATCACTCAACAATATATATATATATATATATATATATATATATATTGTTGAGTGATTTATTTATTTATTTAATGTATTTATTTATTTATTCGTCTAGTAGAATTAAGGTCTTCATGCCTTCTCTTCCACTCAACGAGACCTAAGTACTAAAAACAATATAAAATATAATATAAACTAAAATGAATATAGTGAAATTATTTTAAAAGATATTAATGGCATAAAGAGATTTAAGTGATGCGTTTAAGCTAAAAATATGAGCCAGAATAAGAAGTAAATGACAATAGGTATTCAGAAATTAACAGTAATTAGGGATGCATTTCGTAAATAAAGATGCAAAAATAAATTTGTATTAAGGACACATGTATGAGCTAGAAAATACTCACAGAATTAAAAAAAGCAAACCGAAAGTAACTAATTCTATGTTATAACGTATGTTTTCATATTGTAAAAGAAACAGTAGGTACGAAACAAGAGACAAATGAGTCTTCTTTTTTTTTACAGTACCTCAGTGTCGAGTAGGCAATGTAAACTCGTCTTGAAAGATTTTTTTTCGGCTACCATTTACTTGCCTGCCAATTTCTCTCTTTCTACAGTTTCCACGAGCCCCGCTGAGCAGCAGCACTGCAGCCGTAACTACCCATATAATATCCTGATAGCCGTGAGACAGGGGCTATTTACTGTCCTTTCAACTGTGGGGAGACCTATAAAGTATTCACATCATGAGAAATAAATCCGAATTCTAGAGATGTCCTGGCTTCCAGAATACCAGCGTCTCTTCAAATTATTGCTGTACCGGCTTGCATGATACTGCCACCCTTCTCTCCATTATTGTCAGGATTTTAAATGTACAGTTATGTCCAAATAATGTATTACACTTCCGTAAAAGCGAAAGAGAAAGACATCGTGAAAATTTATGAATTGGTTACATTTAAGCATAATACTATTTCCTTTCACAGGGGAATTTTGGAGTGAGAAAGATGTGTTGAAGCGTGTCAGTTTAATATTTTTATATGTCACTTTCTACAAACATAAATACGCTTAACAGACTAACAGTTGAAGTACAGTTTTCCACGCCAGAGAAATCGGTACGAAATCAGAGAATATTAACAATGTTTTAGTCGAAAATTCGAACCGTACACGTTCCTTTCCAGAGACACAGATTCAATTAATTTTTATCAGACCAAGAAACTGTACGAGCTAGTGATACAGATGAAGGTGACCATTATCATCACAAACATTGTCGCCAACATAGTCATAGTCATCATCATCATTATTATCAAATTTAGGACTTCATCACTTGTTCCGACTTGAAAAGGAAGATTCTTCAATTTCTCTTTGTTCTTGTAATAAATCGCTTATTCATCGGTCAATAGTTTAATATAATAATCTAGTTCAATCCATTCCCTACAGAAGGTGAGGCAGAAGTCAGATCAGATAGAAACAGCTACATAATATATGCATTATATATTGAGAACAATTTGTTTGAATGCAAGCCTCAATTCGATGCTCCTAGTTGCGTAAAACTTTTGTTAGTGTCGTGGAGGTTAATTGTGACAAGGTTCCTGTGACGCTTTCTTTAAGATAATCCATGCTGCTAATCTCGGCGTATTAAATGTCACTTAACCCTTAAATTGGCAAAACTTCATTTCTCAGACTAATTTATTAAACCGTGTCGGACTGTAAAGAAAACACACTTTCGCAATGTCCATATATTATATGTTGTACAATTTTTTTTTTAATTTCATTGAGCTTCCGCAAATTAGAGGCTGACGTTAGACAAAGCATGCAAAACAATACAAGAACAAACGATGAAAAATAACAGAGTAAGAAAAAAGTAAACAAGTACACAAATAAACAAACAAACAAACAATGGCAGTTTACAGAATAAAAAAAAGTTACAAATAAAGAAGCAATGAAGCTAATAAAAGAAAGAAAATAGTAAGCTTTTTGTGAAATGTTGTTTCCTTTTCGAGACACAAGTGGTTTTTATATGTAACATTCCTTGGCGTATTTTGGGAAAGTCATTGATTTAATTTGCAATATGCTCAATCGGTTTAAGAGAGCAGTGTATTGTGATAAAAATTATTGATTATTAATTATTAATTGATTATTAATTATTAATTCTTTTAGTTTTGCCGTTTAAATGTTTATAAATTTGATCCGAAGAAATGTAACTATTCGTTCAGCAAAAGGAAATTTACAATGTTACATTTGTTCGGATCAAATTTCTGCACATTTAAAGGACAAAACTAAAATTCTTTCAATCAATTATTAATCATAATACACTGCTCTCTTCTACTGACTGAGCATATTGGGATTTATAACAATGACTTTCACAAAAATCCTACGAAATATTTCATATAGAATAATTTTTTATCACGATAAGGAAGTAAAAACGAGCAAAATTGTATTTAACTGGTTATTTTTTTAATATTTCAAAGAATAAGCCCCTGAAATCAATAACATTACGTAGGGTCATCCTGTATAGATACAATACAACGTACAAATAAAACTAGAACTTAACCAATTCCCCTGAACCACTTATTATTACACACCTGTAATAGCTTGCCGCTGCGCGATTGCTGTGCTCCTCTTCAGGTGTTCATCTAGTCTGACCTTGCTCCGACGTCACAAATGCACAATCTACCGACCACTGCTCTACGTCTTTCAACTCACTGTATAACACTGGTTTCATATCTGATCAATCAAATCAGTTGAAAATGGACTACGCTTCAAAGAGTATTTCAATCAGTTTAACAAAGAGATGAACTCAGTTTTACTGCTGGAAAACCAATACATTTTGAATTCGGTTACAGCATGCCCAAAAATAACAATCATAACCATCGTTAGCGCCATTATATTCTTCTTCTTTTAAGAGCTATATTTCGATATAAACATTCAACCCTAAAATTTGGTAAGATTTCATTATCACGTCATGCTAGTTATTATCTACAGTATCTGACTTCATATGTAGCAAATGGAGAACAAATTGTTTTCATGCGTCTTAAGTGTGATTAGTGAGGTAATTAAAGCAGTTGACCTGTTCAATAGGTTTTCCTTCTATTATAATTTTAGCTCTTATTGTTTCCGATCCTCTAAATGCAAATACTTTTGTTTTATTAGGAGAAAATAATGTGTAAAGAGTAATTTTTACTTATCATATTTAATCTGAATAAGGCTCTTTGCAGATTATCTTCTGAGCTACAGATTAAAACTTGATCGTCAGTAAACAATAATGTGTCTAAGAATGTATTACTAATTTTAAAATGTTCATCTAATTCCGTCATCCATCTTCTCACGACTTCGTCAATAAATATGTTAAACAACAGCGAGAAGAGGGGGCACCCTTGTCTTACTTCTTTGTTTATATTTGCAATGATATTCTTCCTGTTATTTGATCCTGTTTCTATTACAATTTTATTTTCTACATAGGTACAGTTGTCAAAAGAAAAAGTGGCCGCTCTCCTGAAACAAAGTTCCCTTCGGATATCTTCGCTACAATTCGGAGACAGGCGATGTTACATGTTGTTGGACCACGCTGCCTGATATCTACAGTTATGATTGAAGTATTTTACGTGTTATTCGATAGCGTAATGGTAGCGTTCAGGCCTCTTATTCGAGACATCCTACGTTCGACTACAACCTCGAGCTTTTTATGTTCTTTTTTGTTCTGTTTTTGAGAGACACAAACTATACATAATGGCTCCTTTCTCTTTTACGATTATTTTAGTAATTAACATCAGGTTCATTAATATATTATGCCATGACTTTATCATTATGATATTGTGGCTGCAAATGGTAAAAAAAAAAAGATTTTATTCTCAATAAAAATATCTTTCGTGGCATAAACAAAACAAATTTACTGGCGTCGGCCTTAAAACAATTAAACAATTAAGCGTTCAAAAAACAAAACAAAAAGCCACAGTTCAATATTTAGTCTATCTTCCTCTCATCTCGATCATCTTGCAGTCGAGTGGGCATGGAATTTACTAGTCTTTGCAAATAGCGACTGTTCTTAGACACGATATTCCAGGCATTCTGAACACACATACATAAGTGTTCTGTCCATGGGCAGGTCTTTCATTGCAAACCCAGCAATCTCCAATCTTTTCTATTTTCTGCCTTCCTCTTAGTCTCCGCATACGATCCACATATCCTAATGACTATTATTCTTTTCAACCAGAGACCCAACCAATTCCTTTTTCTCTTTCTAATCAGTTTCAGCATCATTCTTTCTTCACTCACTTTTTCAAACACAATTTTATTTCTTATTCTGTCTGTCCACTTCACACGCACCGGTCTTCTTCACATCCACATTTCAAATGCTTCAATTCGTTTCTCTTCATTTCGTCGTAACGTCCATGTTCCTTCCCCATACAATGCCACACTCCACACAAAGCACTTCACTAGTCTCTTCCTTAGTTCTTTTTCCAGGGGTCCGCAGAAGATCCTCCTCCTCCTCCTCCTCCTCCTCCTTCTTCTTCTTCTTCTTCTTCTTCTTCTTCTTCTTCTTCTTCTTCTTCTATTAAAAGCTTTCTTTGTTCATGTTTGCAGTTTTTCTTGGGAAGGATAGGCCTAAATGCGGTAACATCCCGTTGCTTTCCGCACACCACTCTCTCTTTCGCATCTTATTAAATTCCAGGCGGCCCAAGCGTGGAGATGAGGAGAGTGAATTTGACTAATTGGGCCCTCCGGACTTCACCGAAAGTCACGGCAAGGGTTAAATATTAATTCTATCAGGACGTTTGACCCGGTCAGAGACCGGAAAATCTCAATTAGGCTTTGCCCCCCGCATCCTGGACTAGCTTCTACGAATCATCAGAAAATCTTAAAGTGTGATTGGGCCAATTTTTCCGAAAATGTTTCCACACTTTTGCCCTCGTAGCTCAGCAGACGAACGTCGGAATTTAGATGTCAACGTCTCAGGTTCAATTCCTCGTTACTCCTTTTCATTTTATTGTGGTTCAAGATAGTATAATGTAATAATACAAAAAGAAAAACTAATACCAGTATTATGCGACTGGATTTTTCCACACATAATATTAAATTTATGTTATTTATATCGCTAAAGAACGATTACAATATGAATAACTTGAATATTATTTATACAGTACCACTAAAGAACGATAACAGAATATAAATGATAAATATCGGTTTGTTTAATTAATATAAGATATTATATAATACGCATTTAATTATCTAAATAAAATAACCTATTTTACAAAGAAAGATGTTTATTTGTGTTATAATAATTACTTACATAAAATACAGATTATTTATATTGCGATAGCACAATAACAATATAAATAACTTGAATATTATTTTATAATGCTAATGAAGGAAAACAGAATATAAATGATAACTTGAATATTATTTATATCGCTAAAGAACTATAACAGAATATAAAAAACGTGAATATTATTCATATCGGAATTTCACAGATTTATTACAGATGTATTTAACAAATTGTAGAAGAATAGTAATTAGTAACAGTGTCCTATTTATTCTTCTTGGAGCCAAATTTGTAACTTTTAAACGTGTGGTTACTATGTTGAAGTGTATGTGTTGTAACGGATGCTTGATTTGTTATTATGTGAGTCAGTTATGTGATGCTTAATGTCGTCGCAATGTCGTAATTATAGTTTGATTGTATATGTGTGACTATTGTGTATTAATTTATGATGTATGGTACGGAAAGCTGCATATTTGTGTTATAGAAGTGTTACGTATGTGTGTTGTTAATGTTTTTGTATGTTTCAAATTGATACCTGATATTTGTTTTGCAATCGCAATGCCTAATTAACGGATTGTTTATTTTTTGTTTATATCGCGTAAGCTAATTTAATTTTCTTTTCCATTTCTCTTTATGCTTATGTTTTTATGTATGAAACTATAGCCCTAACATACATATGTAAAATAGGGCTAACCCCCATTGGAGATACAATAATAATAGTTATTATTCATATCGTTATAAAACGATAACAAAATACAAATGATGACTTGAATTTTATTCATATCTCTAAAGAACGATAACAAAATATAAATAACGTGATATCCATAAAGAACGATAACTGAATATAAATGATAATTTGAATAGCACTTACATCGCTAAAGAACGATTAAAAAATAAAATGAAAACTTGAAGAAGGCCCGAACCCACAACCTTCGAATCATTAAGCAAGCACTCTACCGCTGGTCTACGAGGCGCAGATATGGAACACTTTCATAGTTCCGGAACTACTTGTACAAGCACATGCATCGTGTAACATCGCCGCGACGAAGTGGACTTTGAAAATATTCGCTGTTCACGAGTGCGGCCACTTTTTTTTTTTTTTTTTTTGACATCTGTACATTCTTTTTATCACTGTTATAAGATGGTGTGGTATACCTTTCTGGGCCATTTAGTCTATAATTTGTTTCTATTAATTTGATCAAAAGTCTTTTCAAAATCTATAAAGGCTATATAAGCTGGTATATTGCATTTTCTGTGTTTTTCTATTACCTGGGTGATTGTAAATATCACACGAATTTACGAGCGTTAATTCCCTTACGGCGGAAGCCTGGCTAAGAATTCCTTTCACCGTTGACGATATACGAATACTATAATAATTACTCGTGCTTTGTATGGCTTGCGGCTCACTGATTTACAACCGTGATACTTTTAAATAATTAACCGTATCCTCGCATGAAGTCATAGCTAAACTTTGTAGTTTCAATTGTTGTGTGTACACACAATGCTCAGTGTTTGTATGTGCACAATTGGGGATATCGGCTGTGCGATGTCAAATATGGACAGGGCATTGTAACAGCCAAGTTTCTATGCAGACCACTGGACCGTTTATTTGAGTCGAGTACGAAAACGAAAATTAATTGAAAACGCGGCCTTCAAAATGTTGGAGCCTTGCTACAGTAATCACAGTGGGTCGAACTCACGTATATATCCAAACAAACGAGAGGTTATAGGCTGGCCAGACAGGTGATACGAGGAACATCGTCTATGCGGCAGCTGCATCTTTCACCTTCCGAATGAAAGGTCTAACAACTATTATTCTCTGCTTATTTTAAAAAGTTTCTATTCACTCAGTTTTTCAACTTTGGTGATTTTATTTCGTTTCATAATTTGATACCACGTTATTTATATGTTTATTAATACGTCCACTTACCAATAAGTCTGTTATTTCTTAATTCACTTGTTCATGATAATAATAATAATAATAATAATAATAATAATAATAATAATAATAATAAGACGAAGAAGAAGAACACTAGAAGAGGATAAAAATGGAAGAATATTGAAGAAGATGCTGGAGCGGACTGCGGAGGAAAGGAGAAAAAGAAGAAAACCAAGAAAACAATGGATGAATGACGTCAGAAGGAGTGTGGCTAGAATAGATCTTGCTGAATCATATTAATTAATTTGTATCATCTCGTTGGGTGCGGCGACTTGTGACGGGGGAGGGGGTGGATTTGCTTGCTTTTTCCACTTTGGAATTAATCCCATCGGAGCTTTGCCAGTCTTAATAGGTACACACAAGATGCCTTTCTTGGAAATAACGAAACCAGGTTTTTTTTGCAGATTCCTATGATTTTCACGTAACTGTACTTCGCATCGAAAAGAGTTGTGTATTCTTCCCAAAAAGGCTCGATTTTCTTGGGCATTGCTACTGTGATACACCGTGCACTCTGATTATGAAATCACTCACTACTGGTCTGTCACCTCTCGCCGCAATTCAGCTGTCGTGTGATTCCTGACGCACATGACGTCATTCAAATTCGTTATAAGAGATCGGAAACAACCCTGTATAGGCCTAAGAACTGAATCTCGGCATTAAGTTTCTTCACAGTACAGTAGTCAATATTCAGAATGAAATTACACATAATTTATATAAACACTCTGTATAACAGCACTAATGAAAGTTCCGAAGATAAATAAAATTCCTGTTTAAGAATTTAAGTAGATATTCGACATTTAAATAAAAAATCTCCATAAGATACAAAAACCAAACTTAAACAAACAATATTAAAGTTCCTTATAGGCCAACGATGTAATAATTTCAGTAAAACTATGCGAATGTAAGTTCGACATTCTAACCAACTCCCTGTTGGATGTAAAATAAAGGACATAATTATAATACAGTCCCTGTGTAAAGTTAACAAAACTCCGGTAATTAAATAAAATTTGTGTTTAACAAAATAAATTGCAAATGGTTATGAAAATACGTCGTCTATGAATTATTAATCAATGCTCAATGTTTGAATGTAATTCCTGTATAATAAAGTAAATAAAATTTCAGCTCTCAAGTATTTCCTTGGATAAAAGCGCTAAACAAATTTTGGTAATTAAATAATCTTCCACTATACCAACAATGATTATAGTTCATTATGAACATTGAAATATCTGAATGAATAGCGCTTTTGGAGTGGGTTATTAACTACAGTGTGTTACAATATAGATGCATATAACGCTGTTTATTATTGGAACGCTTTGAGTAGAATCATTAAGCGAAACAAGTAACGCAATACCGCGCCTTCTTTTGTTACTCGGCAGCTAGAGAGTGACAAATAATCCGGCGTTTGTAATTGTAGAGTCGTGCATAAGCAAAGCTATTTTTCATTGAGGCGGTGTCTAATATATAGAGGATTATGGCAATGTCATGCTTGCGGTCTCTTATTAAAAACTCTCTCGCAAGAGGAACCACAGAGAGAGAGAGAAAGAGAGAGAGAGAGAGAGAGAGAGAGACTGAGACAGGGGGATGAAGAAGTCTCAACGTGAATGTTGATCGAGGGAGCGGATTTATCCGGCAGGTCTTATTAAAACCTTGTAGTAAGACATTCTACATGAACATGCGCGCGCACATACCAGGTGCGAACAAAAAGTTGCAGACACGGCTAAATTAACTCCGTATCAGTTGGATGCTGCAGACTATCAAAGAGACTCCAGGATGTGAATGCAATATTTCAAACATAACAAAATAATTCATTGTAAGAGGAGAGGATGGTTAAATGTTACGTCTTTCTAATTGTTGAACTATTTTCATTTTTGTATGTATAAACATCATTGCTACAAGAATTTAAATTCGGAGTCAGTTTTTGAAAAAATGAGTATAAATAGGTAAAACTTTTGATAAAAACTAAGATACAGTAACTGACTAAAATGGACATACATCAGTAATATTCAAAGATAAATTGAAAATGTATCTAACATTTTACTTCCAAAAGAATATTTCTTTAAATATTTGTACCACAATTTACCGCAGTGGTTTTCAGAATTTTAAATGAGATAAATTTTAGAAATGAATTTTAGAGGTTCCTTTATAAAAGTATATTTTTGAAATGCAACAAAATAATACATTTATCATCCTGGGAAAGATTTCACGATAGCCTAAAGAATGTGAGCATCAAATGTAGCATTAATAGTTCAGAAGAGGTAGGCCTATAACTTTTTCTGTGGAATAAAATAAAAAAATTAAAGATACGGGTGTTTGAAATCAACGTTTAGTGTAATAATTTAAAAACCCTAGCACCAGAACTTTAAAAATGACGTCACAGCAACCGCCAAGGTCATAAATGCAGTTAAATTTATTACATATATTTTTTCAATATGAAAGACTATTTTAAATGGGAAAAATTGAAAATTTACTGATCTTTCAACATATTTAACCGTCTTACCCCTTTAACGTGAAACCCTATTACGGATAAAAGTGTCCCATTATCTTGTAATACGATGATGTCACTCGTGGTATCATGGAAACAGCCGAGTAAGTTATTTTTCACGTTGTCCGTCTCGCTTTATTCTCTATTCATTACGTCCCATAAAATACATTACGCTATGCTGTTAAAGAAGCCGCCACAGTTGCAAGAGCGCTGGGCTTGTAATCCTATGGATCCTGGTTTAATCCTCGACGTAACTTATGTTAGGCAATCCCAGGTCCAGGTAATGCAGTGGTCTTCAGGTAATACAGAGCTCCTGTTCCCTGTGTCATACCGACAGATCTCCATCACCTCATCGCAGCTGTAGCTTAGATCAGCCTCTTATGGCGCATCCTGGACGATGACTGTCGGTAGATTGGTTTGCTCAACTGGCTTCTAATGGGTGAATGACGAAAAGTCAAGTACCCGTCATTATTCAAAACAACTGTGGACTATATTCATTCATTCATTCATTCATAGTGTTCTAACCAAGGGCAGGTCTTTCACTGCAAACTCAGCTTCCTCCAATATTTCCTATATTCTGCCTTCCTCTTATTCGCTGTATACGTTCCATATATCTTAATGTCGTCTACCATCTGATATCTTCTTTTGCCCCGAACTCTTTTCCCGTCCACCATTCCCTCCAGTGAATCCTACAGTAGGCAGTTTCTTCTCAGTCAATGACCCAACCAGTTCCTTTTTCTCTTTCTGATCTGTTTCATCATCAATCTTCACCCACTCTTTCCAACACAGCATCGTTTGTTATTCCGTATATCCATTTCACGCGCTACATTCTTTTCCATATCCCACATTTCAAATGCTTCTAGTCGTTTCTCGTCACTTCGTCGCAATGTCCATGTTTCTGCCCCACACTCCACACAATGTACTTGACTAGTTTATTCCTTAGGTCTTCATCCAGATTCCCAGCCAAGATGTCCTTTTTCTATTGAAAGCTTTCTTATCCATTGCTATCCTCCTTTTGACTACCTGGCAACAGCTCATGTTGCTGCGTATAGTACACCACAAGTATTTGAAGCTGTCTACTTGCTCTATTACCTCATTTAGAATTCGCAACTTTTTCCTTCTTTATTCTTCTTCGAAGAACTACATATTGCACTTTATTACTTCAATTTAATTGTTGACGATTCACGCAATAATTGGGATTTCCTTACATTTCCTTTCACTTTTTAACTTACATTTGCAAGAAATATGTGAGAAGTTATAGTGGATAATTTTTATTTTAAATAGTTACCATGAATATTAGTTAGGTAATAAAATTCATCGATTAATTAAACTTTTCTTTATTAAATACCGGTATATGTACATATCGTATTACTTTTTCTTCCTGCTAAGAATTTGAAAACTGATTTGAAGATAGCATAAAGACGTGTGCATATGTACACGCATACCCATCTACATGACCATGACAGAATCGATGGAATGGCTTATAAAGAGATTGTATTTTGGAGAGATAAGTTAGAGAATTCATAATAAGATTACTTTACATTCGCCTTACAGTTAAACCTAAAAGTCGCAACTTCTAATTAAGCCAAAAAAGATTCGAACTCACATGATTAGATCACGCCGATGGCTGCATTGTTTATTCCTGTATCCTTCCCGTAGGGTCATAGAAACAACACAAATCGGAATTTACCACCTCTTGAAAAGTTGAGGAAATAAATTAATTATCGATTCTTAATTTCATCTCTCAGAAGCAATATATTCCTGGGCTCTTACCAAGAGTGGTTTAACAGCTAATTTTTAAAATAAGGAAAAAGGAAGCAAAGGAATAAATGAGGACAATTTAAGTTAAAACTTTGAGAAGTTCAAGATGATTCGACATTTTAGTTTTGTTCTCTTTTCGCATGTGATATAGATTCAATAAGATCCAGCCTTTTGGAATTATATTCAATTTCATTATCACATCAGAAGAATATCTCCTGTTAACGAACTCACATATGGCTATTTCCTTGCTTTCCAACAAAATGTTTATGCTAATGCTATTAAGACACCCTGCAAAATCCAAAATCAATCGCATCATAAAGAGGAGAAGATTTTGTCTAGACTTCCTATAATGAGAAAGTTAAACTCAAGCAAATCACTCTTTCGAGATATAAAATATATATATAATTCCGCCTCGAGCGTGGATGAATGTCGTTCGTTATTGTTCTGCCTTGTGTGTGTCTCTGTGGAGACCCGTATGCTCTTCTGACTCTAGGCTAGGGAGGCCCACATCTTTGTCTGTGTCTAGTTTGTGTAGTCCATAGAACCTTCCCTTTTCCCGGCAGGCATTGTTAAATCGTACAACAGAAAAAGGTTAAACGAAAAAGATATGCATATAAATGTAGCTACAACTTAAAACTATACACAAGGACCTGGAACATTTTGATCGCACACTTTTATGTCCGGGAATGAAAAACGTTGGAAGAGAGAAAATATCCCGGAGATGAAATTCGTGATGGAAAATAATAGCCGTGGTTATTCCAGTGTGCCCTGCTTCCGCATGAGGAATGATAGATCTTGGCTTTTGACGGACGAGTATTGTTTGTGTGTATGAGGAGGTAGATGGGAGGGTGGTATAGTATCGGTATTTACGTCACGTTTCAGATATAAAGCTCTCATTAAAAATAAGGATCTCTGATGTCTTTCTTATAAAAACTGCTCTGATAAATTTCACATGATGCAGTACTAACATGCACCATAGATTTACAGACAAAGTAACGCCTTCTATCACAAAAATGATGCAAACTCTCCAGCATTAAGATGCATACCAGACGACATTTCTGCATCCATACACAGCGACATTATGCCCCAGTATTTATACGACTTACATAGCTACATCTTTATCTTGCTAGACACAATAATGTATGTGAATTTCTACACTATGAATTATGCAAGTGGGAGGAACAGCACAGCACTATAGATAGTAAATATCAATAGGCCTACCTTAAAAACACTATACTTCCACTCGGTAATGAGTTTTGGAATAATATTCTGGGGAAATTCACAGATAGTAACAGTATATTCCTACTATTTGAGCCTTAGTTTCTTTAATGATAGATAATTAGAAAAAAATAAGGCACTGTTTTGTATGACGTGACATGACATGGAGTAACAGATCTGACAGGTAACAGATATGACAAAGCAAACATAAGCATGTGCTAACCTAATTTTTTTTGCATAAAAATCTTAAAAATAGCAACTTAGCTACTGCACATGTGTACTATCATGTCCTCACGATCTTGACCTTATATGTTGTTATTTGTGGAAAACACAACACAAACAGATCTGACAGAGTAAAAATGCACGCTTAGACTAAAACACAAACTCGCCATATCAAAATGGGTGAACATAGCAGTGCAATCAAGACGGCTCTTTGTACATCATCTTGGCTTGTGCTGATATGGGATTTCTTTTTCAACTGTGTATCCATAGTAACAGAATGGTGTAACGGACCTGACTGATTTACTGGACTAGAGTAATTATAAAATCATTACTAAGGAAATATAAAGTCAGACATAAATGAAGTTTTGATAATATAAAATACTTATTTAATTTTTTTCTCAATTACAATATTAATGAAATCTTTATCTGGACATAATCATGCTACATTTTAAATATTTAAGTAGTATGGACTCGGCATTTCAGCTGTTACTATGAGAATTTTATTTTACTCTCGTGAAATATTTTACATGAAGGAAATGTGTTGTATCCGGGAATCGAAGCTCCTCCTGACTTGACATAAGATCAGTTATACCACGGGGGTCGGTACTCGGACCATTGTTGTTCACAATATATGTAAATTATATTACATCTCTTATAAGGCATTGTAACTATCACTTGTATGCTGACGATCTTCAATGCTATATCTCTTCCCGCTTAGACCGAGTAAATGACGCTATAGACAAACTTAACGAAGACATTGACTCGAATGTGACGTGTACAAAAAAAATTCCATCTTAATATCAATCCTGGAAAGACACAAGCAATCATATTAGGACACAAACGGCAAACCGACGCTGTAAAGCACCTCGACATTTCTCCCGTTAAAGTAAATACAGTGCGTATTCATTTCAGATCTCTGGTAAAAATCTTGGCATTCACATGGATAATAATCTCAACTGGGACATGCAAATCACAGAAACCTGCAGAAAAGTATATTCTATTATCCATGTGCTAAAAAGAATAAATGTTCATCTTCACCTTGCTTAAAAAAGTCCCTTGTGCAGACGCTTGTATTTCCCTATTTTGACTATGCTGACATTTTACTGACTGACCTTTCCAGCGACAACAAAACGAAACTTCAACGTGCTCATAACTTGTGTGTAGCTACGTTTTGTAAGCAATGTTCGTAAATATGATCATATTACCCCAACCCTGGAAACAATAGGTTTGCTTAAACTAGATAAGAAAAGAAATTTATATTCACTTCTCCTTCTCTTCGAAATCTTGAACTCCTCTATTACTTTGTACCAGTCGTCTCGCTTCACTTACCTTTCTTCCTACCACAATCTGAACACACGCTCTCGCCATGAAACAATACTAACAATACCATCCCATCGCACCTCCTCATACTCATCCTCTTTCACAATAGCCCTGCCAAGACTCTGGAATTCTTTACCTGCTAGCATCAGGGACTGTAGAAATAAAATTGAATTCAAACGCAAACTTACTACGCACTTGGCCAGTAATTCAGACTCGTTCAGAGATGGTTTCTTGTAAATAGTTCTCTTAATCTATCACAAAATATTTCAATATATGGTCATTTCATTACTATAGAATTTTGTTATTCTAGGTTTAATTTGTAATTCAGTAAATACAAAAATATTCTTTGTTCTTAACTTTTTTTTTATTTTAGTAGGTTATTTTACGACGCTTTATCAACATCTCAGGTTATTTAGCGTCTGAATGAGGTGAAGGTGATAATGCCGGTGAAATGAGTCCGGGGTCCAGCACCGAAAGTTACCCAGCATTTGCTCTTATTGGGTTGAGGAAAAACCCCGGGAAAAAAAACCTCAACCAGATAACTTGCCCCGACCGGGAATCGAACCCGGGCCACCTGGTTTCGCGGCCAGACGCGCTAGCCGTGTTCTTAACTTCTATGATAAAATGTCTAGCTTTCATTAATCAGGTAATCTTGTCGTACTTTAATTTTAATTGTAATTGTAATTGTGAATTTAATATTAATTGTAATTTTATTCTTCATGTTATAGTTGTAATCCCCTGGTAGAGGGGCAGAGAAGGCCTGACGGCCTTATCTCTACCAGATTAAATAAATAAATACTACTAATACTACTAATTCTTGTGACATTTACGACATTATTATTGAAACTACTCACTGTTAGGAATTTATCACTCTATTCTTATAAATGTAGTAATGGGAGTGGTATGAATTGATGGAAGTCATTTATTATACAAATTCTGCAAATGACCCAAATATAAACAACCAACGGGCGGTACACTCACCTTATGACGACAGGTGGTGCAGCATGTAAGCATCACTCTCGCATCACGTAGCTCCAATACGCCAGGTATAAATTCCATTCCTCCTCCTCCTCCTCCTCCTCCTCGAACAACAATAACAAACATCGGTCCCGCACTACTGTCAGTATACACACCAGGAACATGTCGTTCTGCCAACACTTTTTTTACTTTATAATGTGTACTGTACGTGTACTATATAAACCACAGATCTTTGTTCTCGCAATTCACTTTTTCTAAAAGTGCACAGGTATTTCGTCTTTCAGCCACAATGTTAAAGCTTTCAATGATACAACCCCTGATGTCTTAGCATTTGGCAAAACGGAACTATAACGTTTTTACTATTTATTTAATTATTTTTTATTTAACTAGCTAGCTAGCGAATACAAATTAAAATTATGAAACAAGAATATTTCTAGCCACTACCGTAAGAGCCAGGCTCGTGTACGGTGTGGTCTTAGCCAATAATATAACATAAAATTTACAAGGACAGTTCACTAGTACATTAAGTAACTTAATTGAAACCAATAAATAACACACAAGAGAAAAAAAAAAAAAAAGAGAGAAGGAGAAAAAGAAAAAGGAAAAGAGAGAAAAAACACATTTAATATAAATTGACAATCAGACAGAAGCCAGTGATATTCAATAAAAACATGAATATAGTCGACAGAAAGAAATGGTAAAAAATACAAACATTTGTTAGTATTATACATATCGTGAATAATTTTATAAATTTATTTTTATAGAAGCTCCAATTTTTAAATATTTCAAATTTGGAAAATGGTTTGTAATTTTATCATAAAGTCTTGGGCCGAAACTAGCACCATGTTTCAGAGTTGCACTTGTATTACATTTAGGCTCAATTAATGGGAAATTAGACTTTTGTCTTCGAGTACGATATTCATGTCGATTAGTTTTATGTTTTACTTGATTTCTGTGGTAGTAAATTAGTAAACTATATTCATGAATTTGTTCAATAGTTAATACTTTAAAATCTGTATCAATTAAATTTAATGTTTAATCCATTATTTGGTCAGACAAATTTTTATTAATCTTCTATGTAATGAAATTAATGAATTAATTACGGATGATGCTACTCCACCCCAATTTACTATACCCTATTGTATTAATGATTGTATTAAAGCTAAAAATATTATTCCCAATTCCTCCTTAGTGATAAAATTTCAAAGTATTATGAAGTTATAAATTGTCTTTCTTATACTTGTACACATAAAACCAATTTGTTTGTTGTTTATAGTTCTAAGAGTTTCCTTACACACTGTAAAATTGAGTTTCTATTTGCGGAAGCTTGCCTAATGTACGTATTTCTTTATGGTAACATTAGTACTACAAAAATTTTCTCCTCATTACACATTCGTCGAATTCATCAACCGCTATTTTATTTGCAGGTATGACTTTATATTTTTTAAGAGTAGAAATGACTATAGCCTACCTTTTTGTTCGACTTGCTTGCCTTCCTTCCGTATTTTTTATGCTAGTTTACATACGAACGGCTCGTTCCGTAGGTTTACCATTTTGATACCTGAACATGTTTATTTTTCTATAAATCACAATATTTTATAGCTTTATATATGTATCTGCGCACTTCAGCCCTCTTTAACACACTACAGTACAACAGTGTAACACGCGATGTCAGACTACTTATGTACTAAATGACGTTATAGTCATGTTCTCTGTCTTCTCTCCCTCCCCTTTCAAGGCTATCCACTTTTCGCCACAACATGGCAGGAGCACGATCCGCTTTGTCAGGTTATAGAACACGTCACCCAGATTTGGGAATCAAACTACAGTTGTATTGGTTTCAATGTTTTGTTTTTGTTTCGGTTTAAAAATAGAGAGTATGGGTCTATGTTAAGAGAAGTAATTAACGAACAAAAAATATATTTTCTCTTCATATAAAGCAACATTCCGAAATTACTCCAAGCTCACAATAAATGTTCCACTATAATTCACTCAAAATGTATCGTACGTGTCTATTATCATTTTAATATTGCCGAACTCGCGATTACAAACCAAACGAGTTGTCGGCCAAGCTTATAGCTGCTCTCGATGCCGGAGACCACGGCAGCATGACTAATTTTTAACGCAACTTCGGCGCCCTAATGCCTATAGACAGGAGAAGTAGAATAGAAACGAATGTTTTATTTTCGCTGGCAGAGTTAAGGCCTTCCCTTCCACTCAACCAGCCTTAATCGATACAATAGTTAAATACATATTTAAATTATGTATAATTACACTACACTTAAAAGATTCTCCAGCAATATTCTTCAGTTAATTTTAACGACTAGTAAATATTTATTTAAATTGAAATAAACCTATATGAAAAAGTACTAACCAGGCTTCGGTCCTGGGCACAGAAACGCATAAAGTTCAGAACGCAAGAACGAAATTGTTGTGTTGGTCGAGTGGCCTGGGAGATGGAGCGCGTCGTTACTTCGTGTCTCAACATGTAAACAGTCCGTCATAGTACTACACAAAATATATTTCACCCTGTACAGATGCAGTATATACAGTACATTCCTAGTGTAGACAATAAATGTCTACCATTAAAGTATTAATGTGAGTTGTATCCTTCAATAAGGTGTCCCTACGCCGAAGCCTGTTACACGTACCGCAGCCAAGCAGCAATAGGCCTGCACACAACGGTAATGCACATTACGGACCCACCTGTGCTGTTACAGTCGGGTGACTGCACAGAGTCATGATGTCATTTATATTCCGTGTAATCTAAACCTCATACTGGTTACTCTGTGTCCCTAGGCCGAATCCTGGTAATAACTTAATTTATGAGCTAATTTAATTCAATCCAGTCTATATGCAATATGTAAAGAATTATAATGAAGTTGAGATAGCTAGTTGGTTAAAAGATGAGAATTAATTTAATATAAGTTTACTACAACTATGTTATGTGTCGCGCCGTGGCGTCGTGGTCTAAGGTTTCCCGCCTAGGACTTGCATTGCGGAATGCGCGCTGGTTCGAGTACTCATGGGGGAAGAAATTTACTCATGAAATTTTGGCCAATGTATGGGACCGGTGCCCACCCATCATTGTGATGCACTTAGGAAACTACGATAGGTAGCGAAATTTCGGTTTCGCAAACCAACTATAACGGCTGGGGGGATCATCGTGCTAACCACACGATACCTCCATTCTGGTTGGATGATCATCCACCTCTTCTTCGGCATGTGAGCCCAGCAGCCGGCTGGTCGGTCTTGACCTACAAAAGGCTGTTGCGCAATGGATTTATTTTACTTTACTTTAGAACTATATCAGAGGGAGAAAAATGTAAATCTAAAACTTATGTATATATGAGAATGTTAATGTAATTAAATTTTGCCATTAGAGGTTCATTGGGTGTGGTAACACAAGTTATATTCATGGCCTAACTCTAACAACATTGGTATTCGGCTCTGACTCATAGTGTTATTCTTATTACACAAAAAGCATTTGAAATTCTGTCATTTTTTATTGCACCACGGATCACGAAACGAATGCCCATACTCGGTGTGAGGAAAGGGTTATTCTACATCAATAATAGCTGCCTATATGAATGTTGGTCACAAGAAACAGCTTCCAAATAGCTTAAATACAGTCTTTTCTGTCATAATAATGGATCACACGTGCTTGATACAGCTCATCACCTAAGCCAAAAAATAAAATATAAACATTCACTACGACGTCATTTACCATGCTAGATTGTCATAATACTGAGTTAATAGAAAACAATGATCTAGTTAAATGTGGTTTATACGGTACGTAACAAATCTTTCTTAATAGTAGAGTAAGACACGACGCATCTGGTTTGTCTTCGGTAACTATAAAAAGAATAGATATTGGAATACTAAGAAAATAGGACAGGTTTTCAAACAGTGCACGCAGAAAATGTTCGTTGATTTTCCGAAAAATAAATTTTGAATAATCAAATTGTATAACGAAGAAAATAAAATCGCAAAAAATGAAATTCGTCAATACTATTGCGTTCTCAATCCACAGCCAATGAAAATCCTTTAATACTCAGTAGGCAACCTTTGTGGTGGGGTCATTTAACACAAATTATTTCCATACCGTTAACAGGATAACTAAATTTCGCATTACAAAGCCTTTTACTCTGTATCCATTTCTATGACCTTATAGAGTAGGCCTATAGAAATAGGCTACTTAAGAAACTACTCTTGTACAGTGGCCAACACTGTATAAACATTCTGCCTTCCACCTTCTTTATCGCATTGTATTAACTTACTATTGAGAGACAGTACATCACACTGTTTACAGTAGATACTGATCTAGTTACATTGAAATATAATTTCAAATGTTAGGCCTACCAATCACTATTATTATGATGTACCAAAGTACATATGATATTTCCGTGTAGGAATTCTGAGTTACCATATGATGAAGGATGGATAGAACACTTAACGCCGTATTCATAGACATTCTTAGCGCGGGCTTCCGGTGGATGATCAGCGAACTAACGTGTTATTGATAAGAAATATATATGAATCCTTAGAAGTAACCAGTCGATAGCCGGGGCTAGTTTAGCACGCTCGTAGTGAGGGCTAGCGAAATGTCTATGATTACCACTTTTAGTGATTCAAGACGGCGCTCATCTCATCGGATCCCGGCCACTTAGTCATTCGTAATGAGTGCACCTCTGTACATAGTGCGTTGGACTTCGTGCCATTGTCACATATTCTGTCACACAGTACATGAGCGTAGGCCACGAAAGGGGAAACTGAGACAACTGGAGCATTAGTTCTGCAGTGCTCGGGAAAAGTGACACAAGTCAGTTTCCGCAAACCTTTTTTGATAATTTATTGACAACTTACGGAACATGTGCTCGCTTGGAAAAAGTACATAAGTATTTCTCCCAATACAATAATTCATACAGAAAAGAATAAAATCGACATAAACCAGTGTAAGTTGTCAATAAATTATCAAAAAAGGTTTGTGGAAACTGACTTATGTCACTTTTCTCAAGCACTGCAGAGTTGATCTATCAATTTTTTCAACAGTAATCTCACTAGAGGTTTTGATTTATCTAGAGAAAATCAAAACTCGAGTGGGATTTAATTGACTATTACACGATTAGAAGAAAGTATATAAAGATTAGAAGTAACGAAGTACTCCAATACAATAAAATATTAATTGACTTACGAAAATACAACTGTCTTCAAATGTATTATTGTACCATTTCAACATTACAAATATTACGCTAGATGCACGCTAGATGGCAGTAGTGAGTTATGATTACTAGCAATGCCTTCTCGTCGAGAAGTTATCGATCTATATTACGATGGCAGTGTTACTAGTCAAGAAGGCTTTGTTGATTCAGTTTCATTTTGATTAAAACAGTTGCATTCCACTTCAACTAACCGAATCAACGTCACTTGACAGATGATTTTCAATAAATCTTAATATTAAACAATCTCTGATACGTGACTATCCATAATATCATATAGCAGAAGCTATAACATAACCTAAATAATATACACAAGTGTTAGAAAAGTTTTAATTTACGACGATGACATAAAAATAAACATGAATAATTTTAAAATGAATAATTATTGAATGTACAATTTTCAAATTTGAATGTGGCTGGTGGTTCAATTGATGTTATATTGGAAGTGTGCGTAATTAGAAGTTTAACTCGTTGATGTAGGCCTACATGGTGTATTCAACTTATTCAGGATTTCCAAATGGTGCTCTTCATTTATTTGTAAATAGGATTTCAGAAGATGCATAGGTATGATCAGTGATTTTGATTAATTCTTGTTCTTGAATGCCAATGCGAGTCATATTTGAAACTGCTGTGCATCGACTGGAGTGGTTTGTAATTTTCTACTTTTTTTTTTTTTTTTTTTGACGTCCAGACCAGCGCAGTGTGAAATGTTGGCAAAGAAAGAAATAACTGCTAGGGACGCGATAAAATTAAACAAATGCTAGGGACGCGAAAAAATAAACAAATGCTAGGGACGCGATAAAATTGTGCGATAAGCAGCCATGATTGGTTGAAAGACGTCCTTTCGTACCGTTTTATTGGTCGAAAGTAGTGTGACGTAGTAAAAGTGTAATAGTCATTATAAAAGAGATAAAAGAAAGCTTAAAATAGAAAAATATAGAATTGATATCACTACCTAAAAAAAATACAAAATAACATTCTCATAAACAAAATACTAGCATATTCAGCCAAAAAAAAATTAATGCAAAGCCACCACTTCTGATGTTTTTTTTATTTGTTGTAATTATTTTAACAATTATGCTTTATTGTACGTTTGGAAGATTAAGAATATTTTTATTTTACTTATTTTTTTAAGCTCAGGGGATTCGATCCGGCATCGGAACTCAAATCCGGTGTGGCTTAGTGGATAAAACGTCAGTACGTGGAGCTGAAAACCCGGGTTCGAGTCCCGGTGTTGGAGAGAATTTTTCTCTTTTCTATCATTCCTTCATCATATGATAACGCAGAATTCCTGCACGGAAACATCATATGTACTTCGGTACATCACAATAACAGACATATTAAATTAAGAAAGTGTCAAATAAAATGCAAAGTTGCCTATTTTGAATTAAGGTATTAGAAGATATAGAAAAGTCAGACAAAACCTTGCGTTGAAATCTCCTAGAAACAGATACCACAATTTCGTTGGTATGATATAAAATACAGGTCTATATAAAACCTAATAACAAAATGCAGGTGAATCACTGTGTAGAAGTTCAAATTTTCTAAATTAAATGCATATAGAGCTACAGTGACACCATATGAAGTTTTACAGAAATACAATTTACACGTGAGTGAAATTGAAATTCACTCGTTCTCCAATGAGTCTCAGGAATTACGAGTTTTAATATACTACTAGGTTCAAAAAGTTCCCGGAATTTTACTACCATTTTTCGTATTAATATATAACAAGGGATATTATACATTTGTTTTGTTGGTAACATTCATGATGTCATTTCCTTAAAGTTTGCTGATAATGGCAATTATTGGTTTTGAGTTGTAGGCAATTGTTTATCATAGTGTTTTGTTTGTTCGTCGCATTTTGTAATTATGTCCACAGAGCAAAGTACAAACATCAAGTTCTGTGTTTTGCTGGGGACATGATCAGTATGGCTGATGAAGATGGTGATTTCTTAAACAAAATGAAACTGGTGCTACTTGTACGACCCAGTCCCTAAACGACAGTCATCTGAGTGGAAATCGAAAACATCTCCTCGGAAGCAAAAATTTCCTAGGGACACTTCCAAAGGCAAAGTTATTTTAAATGTTATGTTTTATTTAACGACGTTCGCAACTGCAGAGGTTATATCAGCATCGCCGGATGTGCCGGAATTTTGTCCCGCAGGAGTTCTTTCACATGCCAGTAAATCTACTGACATGAGCCTGTCGCATTTAAGCACACTTAAAGCAAAGTTATGTTGGAAGTTTTCTTCGACTCTCAGGGTCTCATGCACCATGAGTTCATTCCAGAAGGTCGTACTGTAACGAAAGAATTGTACGTAGAAACCCTCCGTCGCCTCTGGGACGCAGTGAGAAGGAAACGTCCAGAAAAGTGGGTAGAAAACAACTGGTTCCTTATGCATGACAATGCACCTGCTCATCGCGCAATTATTGTAAAGAATTTTCTTGCCAGGCACAACATAACTGCTTTGGATCACCCACCATACTCTCCTGATCTCTCACCACCTGATTACTTTCTGTTTCCCCGTCTGAAAAGTCATCTGAAAGGACGGAGATTCAATGCTGAAGAGGTTATCGCAAACGCGACGAGAGCACTAAGACGGGTTTCACAAAATGGCTTCCAGGCCTGCTTCCAGGAACTCTACACGCGTTGGCAAAAGTGTGTTGTTGCGGAAGGCAACTATTTTGAAGGGAATGCTGTAGAATAGTGTTTAAGGTACGTTGTTTCTATGATGCTAGCAAATTCCGGGAACTTTTTGAACCTAGTATGTATATTAGCAATATGTAGTTGCTAGGATACGAAGCCGTTCTCAAATAGGTAGGTCCCTCGTGCGTGTATAATTTTTCTTCGCTTCATAGTTTCTTGTTCCGAGTTTTTCTTCTCTCGAGATTGTTTTGCATATTTTGGTTTCCATGGGCAACTCGTTTTTATTCTTTCTTGAAATTCGAGTGCCTCGTCCTTTTTTACGAGTTAGATAGATCGCGCGACGAATAGAATGGCGCGCCCACGGTGATATCTTTCTCCCCCACTTTAATAAAAATCCGAGAAGCCATACACATAAAATATAACTAAAAATGCTTTTATAAATGCGACACATAAAACAGGGGAGAGATATGAAGGAATCAATTTTTTAAATGTTAAAAGAAAATGTTTGCAGAGATTGTATACTCTTTTCAACATTTCTTATAGGCGGAGCTGCGTATCCTTTCCACCAATCTCTCGCTCACATGCATTTATTTGCTGTGTTATCCACATTCTATCGATATTATAACCCTCTAAGCAGGATTGTTATTCTTGTATTAATTGTCAGTGTAATGTAGTACTGCAAAAACTTGATAACTTTCAATGGCTCTGTCGCGATCGTTGGCTACATACTCAGTCAAATCTCTACACTTAACTTTCTTAAGAATAATATTATCGACTAGTATGATTCAGAAAATTGTATATACTTCAAATCATAGTAAAATGTGTTTATATTTTGCAGAATATGTAATGTTGGGACCGTATAAAGGCTAATGCCTTGAAACGGGAATCTGAATGGGAGAATACATTATTTTTAACGTGTAGTTCATAATAAATTTTTTCATAAAGTGTTCATTAATATATAACAATTTAAAGTAACAGAATACAAATTAGACGTGTCACGGCTGTGGAGTAACGGTTAGCATGCCTGACTGTAAAACGAGCAGGCATGGGTTCAAATCCCGTTTGAGACAAGTTACATGGTTGAGGTTTTTTCCATGGTTTTTCCTTAAACCAGTAAAAAAAAAAAAGAGCAAAAGCTAGGTAGCTCGCGGCGCTAGTTCCTGAACCTTCATCTCACTCAGACGCTTTATAACTATAGCAGTTGATAAAGCGTCGTAAAATAATCAAATTAAAAAGTAGACTTAGAGCGAACTGAACGGGGATAAAATTAATGTAAACTGTATAATACATTACACACAATGTAACTTGCTGATTTCTTCCCAAATGAGGGAGTTAAACCACCAAAATTTCCTCTTGCATAAGGACGTGTAGGCCTATAATGTAATTTCTTGAAATTTTGCAACATGTCGAATTGGTGCCACTCTTACAAAAAAAAAAAGTGTAAAATCACTGTTTCGAAGATTAGCTACAATAACAAATTATTATTGATTTAGGCATAATAGTAAACGGCAATCCCATCTTTCTCTGGAAATACGCGGCTTAGCTTTTTATTTTAGTATGTTATTTTACGACACTTTATCAATATCTTAGGTTATTTAGAGTCTGAATGAAATGAAGGTGATAATGCCGGTGAAATGAGTCCGGGGTCCAGCACCGAAAATTACCCATCTCATATTGGATTGAGGGAAAACCCCGGAAAAAACCTCAACCAGGTAACTTGTCCCGACCGGGAATCGAACCCGGGCCACCTGGTTTCGCGGCCAGACGCGCTAACCGTTACTCCACAGGTGTGGACCTGCGGCTTAGAAATCGCAAATTAAAGACGTGGATGTACCAAGGCAAAGATGACATCAAACTAGCCACCGGCGTAGCTCAGTCGGTAGAGGAGCTTGCCTTCTGATTCGGAGCTGCGCTCGGGCGTGGGTTCGATTCCCACTAGGACTGGTTACCTGGTTGGGTTTTTTCCGAGGTTTTATCCGATCGTAAGGCGAATGGTAGGTAATCTATGGCGAATCCTCGACCTCATTTCGTCAAATACCTTCTCGCTGTAATCAATTCCATCAACGCTTTTTTTAGTTGTTATTTAACGACGCTGTATCAACTACGAGGTTATTTAGCGTCGATGAGATTTGTGAAAGCGAGATGGTACGTGGCGAGATGAGGCCAAGGATTCGCCATAGATTACCTGGCATTCACCTTACGGTTGGGGAAAACCTCGGAAAAAAACCCAACCAGGTAATCAGCCCAAGCGGAGATCGAACCCGCGCCCGAGCGCAACTCCAGATCGGCAGGCAAACGCCTTAACCGACTGAGCCACGCCGGTGGCTCCCATCATCGCTAAATAATATAGTAGTTGAGGCAGCGACGTTAAATAACCAACTAAAAATAAAGACATTAAACTGTAACACTATAAGATTTAAGACTGGTCTATCAAAGACAATAGAAAAACAATAAATAAAAAAAAAGATAGACAGTAGCATGATAGACAGACAGAATAATATAGCAAAAGGTCTGCATTTCAGAAACATACTGTATAAGAAAATCTTGCGTTAAACTGGGTCACAGCACAAAACCGCAGTAGTAGCAGAGGGTTGGCAGCCCTGCGCCAGAGTGATTGATGATTAACGGCGCACCGAGCCGGACAGGTCAGGTGGGGTTCGTAACTCAACCCGGGGGAAACTCGGGGTTTCAACTAAACCTCATACCCCTCAAGGGTCAGCCTAGCGTAAGATTAAAATCATTTTAGGCCTGACGATTCGTGTACGTAGGTAGCAGCGATGCCGAAGAGCGTAATCATGATAACGCATATTAAGATTTTGTTAAGTATGAGTTCAGATGTTCACTATGCTGTACGTGGTGGACAGTTACAACCCGGCGTACATGTAGAATTGTAAGGATTCAATGGTTTAAGGCAGCAGTCGGCAAAAGTTGACGTCATGTGAAATACAGCCTGCAAAAAAACATAGCAAAGGGGGAGATGGAAGGAGGGTGGTTTAGGAGGAGAAGTCGTGGAAGACTTTCAATTACAAGAGTCGGACAGTTATTTTACGACGCTGTATCAACATCTTAGGTTATTTAGCGTTTGAATGACATGAAGGTGATAATACCGGTGAAATGAGTACGGGTTCCAGCACCGATAGTTACCCAGCATTTGCTCAAATTGCGTTGAGGGAAAATCCCGGTCAAAACCTCAACCAGGTAACGTGCCCCGACCGGGATGGCATCAATCTTAAAAGTAGAGTTGACTGAACAACTCCAGGAAGTATTGCATGATAATAACAGTTAATTTGATTGTTTTTAATACAACTTTCAAAATGATTTAGAAGCAAACGATTATTCACTAAACTGTATTTAGATTTGTCAATATTTAATTCTAAGAAGTGCAGCGAAGCGTACGCGTAAGGCTAGTTACAAATAAAATAATGAAGCTTTAGTAGAGACTAATATCACGTAGTACCGTAGTAATTTCCTTTGTTTAGCAGAAGGAATGATCAAACTATTGAGATGTTTTATAGTATGTATAAATTACTGCACTTACACCTGACTATAACAGCTGCATTATGGGCTAAGAATTTTGGGAACGAAACTAGTTTCAAAACAATATAATATTTTGGTCATTATTACGTTGTCAGACGCTTGCTGTTATTTCGGAACTATTCTTTGGAACTAACACCATCTTGGAACCGGAGCACTTGAAAAGTTCGGAAAGAGAACACTTTTCCCAACACTATGCTAGGAAAATCTTAAAATGTGACTCAATACGTTCAAGTCTTGAAATCGCGAATGAAATTCCTTCCGAAGGAGACGACAACCATTGAGACATACTACTTCTATTCAACATTGCTGCTAGCTTCTGCCAAGAGCAGAAGAGATAAGAATGAGGTAATGCTCCCTTGCTCTGCACGGCGGCACTGTTGAGCGCTCGCTTTCGGCCGAGTTGATTATCACTGTTTTAGAATGTTGCTTTCAGCACTCCAGAATGAGCTTACTCGAGAGTCACTCGCACAACGCAAGAGTTCTGATCCCTTCTCTTGCGAGGACTGCGCCGCCCCTACTCCCTACTCGCTGTGCAGACTTGTAAGATCTTCGGCGATCTTGCTCTTTTGCTCTTGTGTTGTGCTTCATGTGGTAGCTATTAGATTACGTCTTTTTTCGGCTTTTCCCTTCAAATGTCTTCTCTAATGTCTTTCAAATGGAACGGCGAAAATCGTAGTAAGACGAATGGCCAAGAGGTTAAGATCTCATGTAGTTACTTCTTTTCAATCACAAATTCCCTTGCAAAGATGCTTTTTTCGCATACATTTTAAATGTTTCTCCTCCAATTCATTGACTGATTGATTGATTAATTAATTAATTAATTAATTAATTAATTAATTAATTCATTCATTCATTCATTCATTCATTCATTCACGTTTTCCATAATACATTATAGGAAATACATGAATATGAAATAAAAGACAGTATATTACAATGTTAATAGAATAGACCTACATACATATTGAACTTAGTACTTCAATAAGAGTGAAGACGTTTCACACAATCACTGATATTTCCTTAAATCCAGTCACATTGTTATCAAAACATTTCTTTTATAGATCGTAGGCCTACATTGAGGAAATAAAATCCGTAGCTGTGTAACAAATGCGAATGAAGACATGATGAATTGCATGTAGAAAGAAATTGCTTACGAACAGAAGAATTGTGTTTAACATGTAGAAGTTTCGCTGAAAGCCTGTAAAGAAAAGTAAAACTAAGAAAGAAAAAGCTGTGTGTTATCTTAGTGACGTATCTCTTCTGATTATCTTTACATGAAGCGTCAAAATCACCCAATAAATTTTAAATCTGACATCAAGAACGAAGTTTAGTGCTTAGAATTTCTTTGTGTACATCTCTCTCCGTCTCTGTCAAGACTTGGCAGCTCCCAAGCATCATCGGCTGTGTGGGACGTAAAATTGTAGAACAAATGAATCGATAGCTGGCTCATCTTTTCAATATCTGCTCGTGTGCAGTGGCGGATCCAGAGCGAGAGTCGTCACTGATAAGCATTAAGTCGTCAGCAAAATCTGTCAGTATAAATTAGAGATCAGAGTGAAGAGGCGTCTGCACATCTATTTCCGTACATACACGGAACGTTGCCATGGCGATGTCAGTGTATTCTCCGTACCGGTGCATACGCTTGCGTAACTTGATGTGTTACGTCTGATGCATCCCTGTTCACCTTAGGTCACGTGGAAAGAGACGACTCAAGCTCATAATACAGTCACCGCGGGAATATAGTGCAAATGCAATTTAAAGTTAGTACACAAGAGTATATTCTAAAATAAGGTATTGTAATGAAATGAAATGTACGTAGCTCTACAAATCAATTCCCAAAATAAGAATGTTCCTTATATTGCTCTCTAATGAAGTGGACTTCTCAGATAGTGTAGATAAATTGCTCTGATCATAATGATAGCAATGAAACTAGTTATATGTACGAGAAACAAGAGAAGGATGAAACGAATATGAATAATAAGGTTAGAAAATATGTGGAAAAGAATAAGATCAAGCAGATCACTGGAACAACAGCAAGTAGAACGAGAATAGAAATAAGAACCATGAGGACAAGAAGAGCATAAAAGCATGAAGTGAGACAGCATAAAATGCTAACAAGAAATGGTAATTGGAGGATCAAGATTATGAACAAGAACAAGAGCGAAAATAAAAGAATCAAATGAGGACTAATAAAAAATGAGAACTAATACAAGAATGAGAACAACAATAAATAGAACAAAACCAGAAATACAGTGCGTTCGTAGCTCGGCAGGACCTGACTGGAGAGTCAGCGGTAGCTACAGCGCTACTCTGGAGGCAGGCGCGCCAATCTTCACCCAGTCCAAGGCCGCGGAATGGTCTGGCCGAGCTACGAACGCACTGTAGAATAACGATAAGAACTCTCAGAATAAGATTATGAAAAGAAATGAAACAAAATAAAAAAAATGCAAATAGAATAGCAAGAACAATGAAACTACGACATATATAAGGACAAGAACTAAAACTGTGAAGAAGAGGCAATGAAACAGTTTATCGTTGTTCTTGTTACATAAGAAAACGAATATTACTTCTAACAACAAGACAGTGAACAAGAGGAAGAAGAATAAAAACTGAAAAGGGAATAGGAATAGGAACAAGAAGAAAATAGCAATAATAACAGTAATGGTAATAGTGATAATAGCACGAATAGAAACAGAAGTGAGAACTATCAAAACAATATGATGAATAAAAATAAGAGGAAGTGAAGTAGAAACAAGAAAAAGAATATGAATAAAAACAAAAAGCACATAATTAAAAAGAAAAAAGATGACGAAACAAGATTATTAACAAGTCAAACAGCAAGAACTAATTTAAAGGAAGGACAGAAACAAGATCAACATTGAGAACAAGAATATGAAAACACTAAGATAAAGAATATTAACAAGAATCACACTAGAAACAAGACACGAGCAAAACAATGAACAAAACTATTAACAATATCGCCTCTAAAACACTAAATGAACAAGAACAAGTAAATTAACAAGAATATAAACATCACTTAAAATACGAATATTAACAAGAACAATATTAAGAATAACATGAACAAGAGTAACACTAAAAACAAAAATATGGACAAGAAAATTAATAATAATAGTAAAAATATATAAACGAGTTTGTAAACAAGACCTGTCACTAAGAACAAGAACATAAAGAATAACGTTAAGGGGAAAGAGACGAACAATAGCAACACTAATAACAAGAATATGAACAAGAACAACACCAAGAAGAATATGTATAAGAATAATACTAAGGATGAGAAAAACAAAGCAACACTAAAAGCAAGTATATTAAGAATAATAATAACATTAAGATAAACATATGAACAAGACCATTAATCACAAGAATACAGGAGAAGCACTAGCAGCAGGACTGTGAACGAGATCATCACTGAGAATAATACTATAAAGAATGATACTATTAAGAACAATAATATTAACAGTAACAGCACTAAGGACAGGAATCTGAACAATCATAACATTAAGAACAAGAATCGCAACAAGGATAAAGCTAAGAACAAGAACATTATAAAAATAATATTAAAAACACTACAAACAAGGCTATGAAATATACCTTACTGAAGATATGAATGTAAATAAGAACAATATTAAGAATAAGAATATGAATATTAATAACACTAAGAGTAAGAATCTGAACAAGAACAACACTAAGAACAAAAATATGAACAAGAACAATATTAAAGACGAGCACAAAAATAAGAACACCACTAACAGCAAGTATATTAAGAATAGTAACATTAAGATCAAGAATATGAGTAGGAATATGGGAGTAATAAGAAATAAACTATGAACAAGATGAACACGAAAGACAAGAATATAAAGAATAACAACTTTAAAAGCGCTGTGAACAGTAACAACAATAAGAACATTATATGAACACTAAGAACGAGGATATGAATAAGAATAGGCCTAACATTAAAATAAATATAAATAACAGTATTATATTTAAGAACGAGAAGAAAACGCAAAATAATTACTACAATAAGATTGTAAGCAAGAACAGAGATATTTAAAAAATGCTAGAACGTTAAAAGTGTGAAAAAGAATAAAAATAAGACCATTAAATTTTAGGAAGTTATAAAGAACAGAACATAAATAGGAAAAAATGACAGAAGGAACTAAGGCAGGTAGAAGCAAAATAAATATGTAACAATTAGTAAATAGACCTTTGTTAGATACTATCATTCAATAAAAGAACAATAATATAAGGTGATATAGAATAACAAAAATAAGAAAAAGAAGAGCAGAAATAACAGCGAACAAGCATAAGAAAGACGTGTATAAGAATAAGAGGATAACGGTATAACTAAAGTGTCATATTGTTCATACAATTACAAATATATTATACCGTATATTACACGGGAAAAACTCCTTCACAGAAGTGGCAGATACCACACAAACTATGATGTGCAAGAAAAATTGGCCACAAGAACATAAATAAAACCTAAAGGAAATGTGCCAGTAATGGTGGCTGTTACCCTAAGTCAAGCATCGATGGCTTTGAGGTCCAGAGGGCGCGTCAAATACACTTCTGCCTCCCCTCCCCCACCTTTTATTTACTTCAGAATACTATTAAAACTTGGCTAACAAATCCTTGACTGCGCTGTGTCTGTGGGACAAATGGTGTGGTGTATGGAACATCTCAGATGAGTTTTTAACGATTCCCTTCCTCCTGATGGCAAATCCTATACTTGAGAGCTCAGTCTGTCCCGAGACCCACCCCAACCCCCGATCCCCAGACTCAGAGTCGTATTTCCAATTCTATCCCTTCGTCCTGTAACATAAACTTTTTAATAAGACTTCTCCGCTTCTTTACCCGCCCGCTCTTCTCTAACAATATCTACTGTATATCACAAAGTTATTCCCCCCAGAGATATGCTGTGTAAGGAAACAATACTTTAATATCAACTCAAATTTCAAAATTATAAGACACTCTCTTATGTCATTCTATATTCTGGGATATCAAATATTATCATTTATGACGTTATATTCGATTATATCTCTTACGTTACGAACTGAATTGCATCTCCAGATCATACTAGTTATATGCCAACTAAAGTATCTTGTGCAGAGATTGAAGAAAAGGCTGACTTTCGCCAAAATGTACGCCTATATCTTAGGAGTGAACAGTGACAAATTTTATTCCGGTTTCCATCTGTTCCTTTGCAACCATTCAATTTCATATGTGAGTGAATACAGGTTGTAAGGGGTTATAAGTGCCGTTTTTCTCACAGTCGTTGCGGACGGTCTATAGGATCAAAAAATGTATATACAACACAGGTTCAAAACTTGATAGTTTTCCCAGAAAAAATATTTATTCTCTTATTTTATTCGAGTTATATTGCTTATATCGTTTGTAAAATTACGAAAACAATTACATAATCGGTAAATCTGGCAAAAAGTTAACATTAGTTAAATAAATATTTGTGTGTTCTATTACATTTTCGTGAAATTAAATAAAATTGCATGCTTAAATTTGTTAATATTCTGGGTTGAGAGACGTGGCAACGTGTTCAGCAGGCAGTACTCTGCACAGACATACGTACATGTCAGCCGAGTTCAAGCTCCCTGTCCAGAGGTCTACTGCCGAGTGGATGACAGTTCGGTACCCACAGTTTAGGAATATCATATCTTATTAATTTATGGAGAAAGTCGTCGTAATTCAAGTGAGGTAAGAAGATGTACCGTCAATGTTTTCCGCAATGATGATTACCTAATTGGCGAACTTTTGTAGCAGTTTCTCAACGTTTATTAGAAACTAGGGGTCTCTTATCCCTTTTAAAAGAATCACACAAAGAGAAATTTCTTTAAAAAATGGTACTGCTTTATGGAAGCGGGAGATATTAAAATGTTATATTTAAAAGAAGTTCGTGTGATTTTATGCAGTAAACCATGATTGTTTATTTTTTAAATGTACAATAAAAATGGACCAATATTGCCAATATTGTTAAATAAAAAGGAAATTTACCGTAAAGTTCAATGAATGAGATCGAAAGTTTCTATTTGATGTTGGTTTTGTGTAAACAACGGTCCGCTCCTGTATTAAAACAGAGCATCTGTTTTATACAGGTATGTCTGTATCCAGTTAAGCTGTACTGTGTAGGCTACTTGTAAAGTCCCTCCTCCCCATCCAGCAACGCCTAATATTGCAAACTTCAATAATTAGTTAACTATTGCAATTAGAAATAAATTGTGAAGACATCTTTTCTTCCTTATGACATGAACAATCATTTGTTAAAATAATGACACTTCTACCCCTTACATCCTGTATAATGAAACATGTCAAAATTATGCATGAAGAAGGTCCGCTAGTTTAAGGAGATATGAACCTAACGGTGTGAGAAGGGAGCCTGAAAGGTAGGCAGCCGATGTAAATTTCTCTCTCAACATTTGAAGAGGCATTTTCCACGATCATCTAATTGAGCTATGCCTTCTACCGTTTAACCGACCACATTTATGGAGTCTTTCCTGGGTTGCTAAACGGAGTACCCTTAATGTTCAAGAGAGAATGTGGCTACAACACGACAACGTCCCATCTCACTTCACTGTGCCTGTACGTGACACACTGGATTATATTTCTCCTGGTCGTTGGATTGTAAGAGGAGGTCCTCCTCTACTTACTGCAAGATCATTTCTGACCTGAACCCTATCGCCTATTTTCTCTGGAGAAACCTAAAATCAACTCTGTATATATGAAACTCCACCGGAAACAGTAGAAGAATTATTGGTAGCTAGTGTCATTGTCACATGTGAAGTAATTCAAAATACGTCCGTTATCTACGAAACGATGGGGCAAAATCTGACATGCAGTTGCAAGGTAATCAATGAAAATAATGTTAAAATATTATAAGTTCATTCAATCACCCTCACATGTTTTAGTTGACTTCAAATACCTTAGTTTGCTATAGATACTCAGTACGCAACTCCCAGTAGTTTCTAAACTGAGGGTCGCGACCCCCTGGGAGGCATATAAAGAGTTGAGGGAGTAGCGAGATGATTTACAAAATGAATCAGAAACGCCTTATCAACCTGAACAACATTGAACCTGAACAACATTGAACATAAAAATAAAAACAATACCTTTCAGCAGCCATAAAGTAAAAATGTAAATAATGTGATAAGCGTGCCTGTTTTCAGAACGTAGCTTCTCAAATCTGAATTACAGTAAATATTAAATACGCACACTGATATAATTTTCAAATTCGAGATTTCTCTTTTTGTTTTAATGGCAATTATAGATGAAAAATTTAATTTGCATGAATATGAGATTACAAATTTTATCAAAAATTAAAAGCTCATTTTGTAAGCAAACTCGTAGTATTCTTTTGATGCAGAACCGGTCAATGCTTTGCAAAAAAGATTTGATTTCAACATTCCATGAGTAGGTACATATTTCAATGAGTTTTTCCTTCATATTTTTTTTTAAATTTCAGTCAGTTGAATGCAACAGATTCAGTACCCATCTGTGGCTGTAGTAACTGTTTTGAGCATCTTCCGAAAAATACTAAGAAAGTCTGTTGTCCAACAGTCTCTGACATGCAGTGGTAGAGAGGTCTAGAGATGGGCTGTAGAACCGGTGACAGATGAAGGATAGAAGGATATTCTATGTTTCGGAAAGGAGAGTGTGATATAGTGAAGTGAACGATTTACATTAGTCTATTGTGTGCCCAATATATGCGATGTTTGCCCAAGTCCCAAAATGTGTCCTGATGCTGACAGGTGAGTCATCCATCATGTTTCAGCCTTCACAAAGGCAGGTTCTATATACTTGTTGAGACCCAGAGCCGAATCCCCAAGCCCTTAAAACCTATATCAGAATCCAAAACTACAAACAAGTACTAATTCAAGACTTCGTCCCAGCATATTAAGAAAAATGCAATTATATTAACATTTCTGTGGTACAAAGTATTAAAAATATGTAGTATATTACAGTACAAAAATCAGTTTTTTAGTGCCTAACGTTCAGGAGAAAAGTCGGAAAACCCGTCATATGGTGCAGAATTCCACTAAAATGCAATTGAAACTTTGAACCTCAATTCCTACAAGTTTATTTTTTCACATATAAGGAACATTTTCCTCTAAACTAGTCTATTAGAGCTAAAGATCTGAAATTCACAGGGCTTGTATATAACGCTAAATTACATCTTCTACCATAGCCATTTTGTAATATTTCTTAATATGAAAGATTTCATGTACTATAAAGCAGTTAAAAAATATAAAAAAATATAAAATATATTTAATTAGTATCTTTAAGAAAAATTACATTATATCAAATTCCCTATGGTATGAAATATATGCAATATAGCCCTAATACAGTAAAAAAATCAGATCCCTAGTATCAAAAGTTTAGGAAAAATCCTTACATTTAACATTGCAGGTATAGGATGATCCGGGTTCCCTTAACTATTGCAGATGAGGGAAGTTGGAAAGTTTTGGTGAAGTGGAGGAGGGAAATGGGTGTACCCGGAGAAAACCCTATGCAATATGTCTGTCTGCCACAAATTTCAACGCAAATTGGATGGCTATCCAACCCTGACCTCCTGAATGGAAGATTAGCATAAACCACAAACGCCTATCTGCTCTTATTCTTTTAAGTCAGACGCAACCAATACGTGGCGAATGCACATTCTACTGACAAAAAACTTAAAGAGCAGCCGATTTCAGTTAGTTTATTATTATTATTATTATTCGCATTGTATTCTTCATCTGACATAATTAGGAACATTAAATCCAGACGTTTGAGATGGGCAGGGCATGTAGCACGTATGGGCGGATCCAAAAATGCATATAGAGTGTTAGTTGGGAGGGCGGCGGGAAAAATACCTTTGGGGAGGCCGAGACGTAGATGGGAAGATAAAAAAAATGGATTTGAGGGAGGTAGGATATGATGGTAGAGACTGGATTAATCTTGCTCAGGATAGGGATCAATGGCGGGCTTATGTGAGGGCGGCAATGAACCTCCGGGTTCCTTAAAAGCCAATAAATAAGTAAGTATTATTATTATTATTATTATTATTATTATTATTATTATTATTATTATTATTATTAGTACCATGTTATTAAATTTGTATCCACCTTACATCACGACATAGAAATTCTGACAAACGGGCAAACAAAATGGCCGAGCGGCGGTTCACAAAAATAATTTTTCTCGTTTCCAAAATTTGAACAGAACAGACATATGCGAAATATCAGGTTGACCACTCTGGGGGTCTCCGTGGCCATATTTCACCCGCTCTGAGTGTTGCGTAATGAAGGCGCTGCCATGACAACCGCAGCGCGCATCTAGCCGTCATCAACACGGCTGCCCCTGCAGAGCTAGATTGTCCCGCAGACATTGCAACAATGTGGCAATCTGCAGCGATATGGGACTGGCCGGGGTGCCACAACAAGCAGTGCCAGAAATTCGTCAACCTCGTACTACATGTTCCTCAATTTGATCTCCAGTTTGCGTTTCTGTTATTTACGTCTTTGTTTTCAATCTTCGTGTCGAGTTTTTTCCTTTCTTTCTTCTTCGCTCTCTTTTATTGCTGTTTTTTACTTTCTACTTCTTTTTTACTCTTTTACCTCCTCCTCCTCCTCCTCCTCCTCATGTTCTACCTTACTTATCTATTTCTTCTAATTTTTTGCCCAATCTTTCTTTCGCTCTTTTTTCCTTTACTTCTATCCGTCTTTTCCTTTCCTCTTACTTTGGATTATCAAATATATATTTTCAATCTTCCATACTTCATTTCACTTTATTTCAATTTATTTATTTCCTACTTTCTTTCTTTTCTTATTTCTACCTTCCCATTATTCAATTTTCTTATGCAAATCGTTTTTTGTATCTATATTTCTTTCACTCTTCCCTTAAACCATTCTTTGACGTGACTATGTCATTACTGCATTTAAAAACGGATAAAATGCTACATTTTATCTGTAACAGGAAGTAATGAATGAATTAATTAATTAGTCATTAAATCAATCAATGAAAACAGGAAGAATGGTGGAAGTATAAGTTAAGAGGCGCACGATATTCATCTCAACCTTGCAAGGACTCTTGGGACTCACCTTAAACTTTATGTGAGCTCCTAGCCTGAAAGCCATTTATCTCACTTCGCTCACACTGTGCCACTTAAGAGAACTAAGTAAATTTTGCGGGGGAAGAGCCAAACGAACCGTCAACTTTACAAGGAGAACGTTAAGTAGCTGGACAATTCAGTCAGCCGCGCACAAGTACCCGCAACAACACAGACAGCTACTACCGCGCAGCACCGCCAAAGCCAAGTCTCCAATTCCTGCCGAATTTTTTAATAATTTTCGCTAATACTAAGGTTCCATTGCCAGCCGAAGATAAGTGAATGACAGAATTTGAAAATTCGAAATGTGTAGCCTATAGGTGTGTGATAGGTCCGTCACCCACTTCTTTCAGAGCTCATCTCGACATTTTGTATTAACGCCTTAGGGGAACAACGAAAAGCTACAAACAGGATGAGTGGTGTCAAATTAGACAGACAAACAGATAGATTCATTTTTTAAGTTGGTTCTTTAATGACGCTGTATCAACTACGAGGTTCTTTAGCGTCGATGACATTGGTGATTGCGAGATAATATTTGGCGAGATGAGGCCGAGGATTCGGCATAGATTACCTGGTATTCACCTTACGGTTGGGGAAAACCTCGGAAAAAACCCAACCAGGTAATCAGCCCAAGCGGGGATCGAACCCGCACCCGAGCGCAGGCAAGCGCCTTAAAGACAGACAGACAGATTTAATTTGCAATATTACAAGAGTACATACAGATGATACACTATCAGAATTTGCCTTTAAATCTAATGCACGGGTCTTTTCACAGTACGTGCTTTACAAAACAAGTCCTACTTTGTAGGTTTCACCCCCTAACCTATGATTAAATCCAAATATTCTCCATAATACACACAGATTAATATGAAAATGGTACAAACAAAGCACATTAAGGTCTCAGATTAAGATACCGATCCAATTGGCCTATTAATAGTGTTTCTAATCAAAATTGAGGAATTCTCTGGAAAATAAATATTCATTAGTTGATGGCATATCTCTAATAAACCAGACTTAGGATGGATTTGTAGTGTCGCTATTGTCGGGTGACCAGATTCACATCGGTAAAAAAGAGGACACAAACCTTAAAAATAAACGAGGACATTGTTTGAAACATGAGGATAGGAAATATGAAGGCCTACTTAGAATTAGGCTTAGGCCTATATTATACTTCAAATTACGTCAATATCTATTTTATTACAAAATAATTATGATAAAACTTAATGATAATAATAATAATAATAATAATAATAATAATAATAATAATAATAATAATAATAATAGTAATAATAATAATAAAACTAATAATAATAATAATAATAATAAAACTAATAATAATAATAAAAATAATAAAATAATAATAATAATAATAATAATAATAATAATAATAATAATAATAATAATAATAATACTAATTTTACAGTTGATTAAAATATGAAAGTCAAGGGAACTATATATAACATTAAAGAGGACAGAAAATATCTTTTCAGATTTAGTCTTAGACATATAGGCCTATTACACTTAAAATGATGTCAATATCTATTTTATTACAGCATACTTATGATAAAACTATATACAGTACAATAGAATTATTTTACAGTTACCTACAAATGAAAGCAATGTCCATAAGTAGGGGCAAGGAGAGTTATGATCGTTGGCAAAGATTATATTCCATCGATCCTGCTGCCTAGAATAAGGAACAAAAAAAAAGTTTCCTTCCCAGGCAGGATTCGAACCACGAAATTCTTAGTTACCAGTATATCGTGGTCTGGAGTGAACAAGGCTCTGAAATCAGCTATGGTTTCTGTTTACCAAGTAAAACGTCAAGTTCCAAATCATTGTCAGTTGACGATCTTTCAGATCTTTTTATGTTTCTCACATGTTCGTGTGGTTCTTTCTTCCTTCCTTTCTTCTTTTCTTCCTTTCTTTCCTTCTTTTCCTTCCTTTCGTGCTTTTCCCTTCGTTCCTTTCTTCCTTCCATTCTCCTTTCTTTCATTTTTCCTTTATTTTCTTCTTTCCTTTCTTCCTTCCGTTTCTTTTTTTCTTTTTTCTTCCTTCCTTACTTCCGCTCTTCTTTCTTTTAATTGTTTTCTTTCTTCCTTTCCTCCTTTCTTCTTTTCTTTCTTCCTTCTTTCCGTCCTCTTTTCTTTCGTTCCTTTCTTCCTTCTGTTCTTCTTTCTTTTATTTTTTTCTTTTCTTTCTTCCTTCCTTCCCTCCTTTCTTCTTTTCTTTCTTCCTTCCTAGCTTCTTTCCTTCCTTCTTTTTTCTTTTTTTCTTCCTTTCTTTCTTCCTTCTTTCCATTCTTTCTTTCTCACTGTCTTCCTTTCTTCCTTCCTTCTTTCGTTCCTTTCTTCCTTCCTTTTTTGCATTTTTTTTTTCTTTTCATCATTCCTTTCGTTCTTCCTTCCTTTTATCTTCTTCATCTTCCTTCTTTTCTTTCTTCTTTCCTTCCTTTCTTCCTTCTTTCCTTCCTTTCTTCTTTCGTCTTTCCTTTTTCCTTTCTTTCTTCCTTCCTGCTTTCTTTCTTTTCTTTATTACTTCCTTCTTTCCTTTCTTCCTTCCTTTCCTTCTGCTTTTCTTTCTTTCTTCCTTCTTTCCCTCCTTTCTTACTTCTTTCTTTCCTTTTTTTTCTTTCTTCCTTTCTTCCCTCTTTTCTCTTTTCCTTCATTCCTTTCTTCCTTCCTTCTTTCGTTCCTTTCTTCTTTCCTTTTTGCCTTTCTTTTTTCTTTCCATCGTTCCTTTCTTTCTTCCTTCCTTTTATCTGTTTGCTCTTCCTTCCTTTCTTCCTTCTTTCCTTCCTTCCTTCTCCCTCTCTTTCTGCCTTTCTTCCTTCTTTCCTTCGTTTCTTCCTTTTTTCTTTTTTCCTTTCTTCTTTTCTTTTTTCTTTCCTTTTTCCTTTCTTCCTTCCTTTCCTTCTGCCTTTCTTTCTTTCTTTCTTTGTTCCTTTCTTTCCTTTTTCTTTCTTTTTCTCCCTTTAAATTTTTCTTTCTCTCACTACATTTTTCATGTATTCCGTATAACAAATGCACTATGCTTTAACAGATATTTGTGACTTTCTTCGCAATTCCTCAGCAAATGTCAGGACTACGTTCTGTCTTTATCAAACACTTCCCTCGCATCTCCTGAAAACTGTCGACAGTTCACATAATTTTTACGATATATAATTAACAAACATTCCACATGTCAAGCCTGTTCGTTGTCGTAGGTTCCGTGCAGTTTATTCCCGGTCCCCAGTTGGCAGTAGATTTAAATAACGAGTTGTCGTGAATTATCTACAATCAAGGCATGAAGGAGATGCAGCATCGGTTTCCCGTAAATCTATTACTCTCGTGAGATTTCGCTTGCGAGAAAGTTCCAAGCAACAACAGGTGTTTCCGTCCCGGCAAATTTATTCCTTTCCAGGGGGCTACGGAACCATTAAGAAAGTCCCAAGTTCACGAACACACCATAGCAACGAATTCTTCACGTGTCTCACTTCCAAGGACTCGGAACTGGGCAGGCCGTGGCTTCCGAGAGCCATTCTCCGCAATTAAGCGCTTAATTTGCGGTTCTGGCAGGCTGGTTTCTACTCTGCCATGTTGGAGAGCTCCTAGCAACCGTTACAGGAAACAGACGAAATATGAGGCATTCTTTGTGGACGAGGTTGTGATGTAGACTATAATCCTATTGGCAAAGGATTTTTTATGGTATCTATAGTCCCTTAATAATAATAATAATAATAATAATAATAATAATAATAATAATAATAATAATAATAATAATAATAATAATAATAATATTTATTCATTCTGGCGAAGTTAAAGCCATCAGACCTTCTCTTCCACTTAGCCAGAAACAAAACAAGCTGGTACAATTTGCAGTAAACAAGTTAATGATTACAGACTAAAATATTTAAAGAACACTAATAAAACAATTTATATAGTCATACAAGCACAAGTTGAGTAAAATAATGCAAACATACTGTTCTCCAACCAGGAGATCAACCGTGAAAGGAATGTGCTTACTATTGCCTCATCTATTGGAACGAAGTAGATAAATAATATAATCGTTATAATGCCAGTTTAAAAACCATGCGCTCTCCTGCATATGTTATTTCCTGTATGAAGAGATTAAAAGACCAGGAGATTAACTGTGATCTAATTTTGTAACTAGGGTAGTATCAATATGTCTGTATCAATGTTATGGATTGTGCTGTGAGAGCTAGCCAATAGAGATAAGAGTGCCCACGTGTGTGACCTTATGACATCTTATGACATCAACATTAATTCACAGCATTATCCCCCTTCGTCTCATCCGGCAGAGACTTTCTCGTGGTTGGAGCACAGTACTAAATAATAATTACAAAATAATATAAGGCTCGAAGTTACATTCAATGAATATGCAAGCGGTAATTGAACCAATATTACAAATTACAAGAATAACAAATTCAAATGTAAATTATAACTGTACGACACTGAGGAAAATTACATATATAAATACACATAACTTAAAATTAAGCATGAATGAGGAAGAAAAGATATTTTCAGAAAAATTAGTAAAATATGTAATTACTAACAATTTGTAGGATTACAATGTAGATTTGTAATTTCAATGATAAAAGTGCATGCAACAATCGTGATAGGATAAAGGAACGGGAAAATTAAATCTGAAGCTAGGAGTTATGTAGCTTAATACTTTTAAATTCCAATATTTTTCGACATTTTCTGAGGTAGCTGGGTAGGGAGTTATAAAAACGAATTGCTGATATGTGAAAGAGGAAGAATAGTGAACTGATTTATGGCAAGGCATAGATAATAAATGGTCATTTTTATAACGAGTAGGCCTACCCAGGTTGTGATATGAGGACAAGAAATTAAAACGCACCGAGAGATAGGCGAAGAAGTATTGATGTTGCGATATAGGAAAATTAGTGAATGGATATATCTTCGGTCCTGTAATCTTACCCATTGGAACGTTAAAAGGGAAGATGTAATGTGATCGTATTTGCGGATGTTGCAAATGAAAAGTACGCAGACATTAAGGGTTCTGTTTGCAGAAAATGTTTTCAGTATTTCTATACGCTTCAATGGTTTTGCATTTTCCCGGGTAAAGTAATTCATAGATTTTGAATAAGAACAAATTGGCTACTGTCTAATAGTCTAGGAGAAAACGCTGTACAGAAAGACACAGAATTCATTCACAAAACCACTTCTCAGTTTTATTTTATTTTATTAATACTTGTAACATAAAATATAGTATACACGATAAAATTTTAGCTCATCCTTGAAAGCGTAGAACTCGTGCTCAGGGAAGGACGCAGACTTATGATTTCTTCGCTGCAACAATTACAATGACATAGATTAGGTTAGGTTAGGTCACGGTGGCTACGGGCGGGTTAGGACGACCCTTTGCACTTCGGTCATATTGAGGCCTATTGTGCAACCCGAATTTATGGGATGAATGAGGATGAGGGTGTACTAGCCCACCGATCGCATGTGACTCCTCACCCGCTCACCCAATACAGGCCTCCTACCCTCACACCCTGCTCCACGTTCATACCGCTAGGTGACCAAACAGCATAGGATCCATTCCAACGGCCCTTTTAAGGTGACAATGACACATATCTCGAACAAGACATGAAAATGAGAATTTTCCCAGGATTCTTCCATTTAATGCAACTTCAGAAATATCATTCTATCTACACACTCTATTTTACCATATCTTCCTCCTAATTTTAAATAAATTAATTTCTTAAAATAAAGATACAAAATGGTGTACAAGCTTGGAGATTTCCGAAGAAGATGGGAAGCAATGTAACATTTATTCTCTGTATTTTGACGACAATGACATCATTAAAATACGTCAAAGCACGTAAAACAATACCTCATTCCTAGTATCTTTATTCAGTTATTTAACGACGCTATATCAGCTAGGTACTAAGTTATTTATCGAGAGATTATATTTGTCGACATGAGGCCAAAGAATCTACATGTAATACCTGGCATTCGCCTTGCACTTGGGGAAAACTTCGGAAAGAAACCCAATCAGATAATGACCCCAAGCGGAAGTCGAACCCACGCCCGAGCACATTTCCGGAATAGCATAAAACATGCTACTGCCAGAGTTGCGTCGGTTCCTTGATTCATACTACTGATTAGTCTTCAAATATGATATCTTCTTGGTAATTCCCTGGCTCATCTGTCTGATATTTCGGAGACTTTCATTTCAACCCCTTCCCCAAAAGTAGCAGTAATAAAATAGATATTATTAAACTAACAGTGCAAAGATAGGTACCGGAGGTCTAGTGTTTCCCGTCCTTGCTACGTAGTAGGCCAATTTTATTCCTTTAATAGCATGTCATATTTTTATATACAACCTCGTTCTCTATCACATTACTCAGCTCACCTATTTTCCCGAGTTGCCAGTTAGCCTTTTTGAGCTGGAGGATATATTTTCTCTTTGTACTTTCTCCTCAATTGAGCAAAGAGGATAAGCTGGGCTTAGCCTGGTTTCGTTTAGGAGCATGGAGGTCACCTAAGGTAGTCAACGAAGAGGGAACAAAAATATATCATATTTGCGGTAGAAGCGCACCATATTTTGTCGGTGTGAAGTCACAAAAACTCTCATTAAAAGATACCTGCTGGAGTCCTTCTTTCTTCGTCTTGCAGGAGACACCTGGCCATATAGGATATCTTAAATGACGTCAAATTCTTTGAGAGTGTAGGGAAATTTATAGCAAAATTTCGATAGCTGTGGTACTAGCCGAGGTGAAAGGGGACAAGTTACTGATTAGTGTTGCAATGTCACTGGATGCAAATAGGGTATATTAGGGATTAATATTTTTTGTTACTGTGTTTTTTTTATTTTATTTTCAAGTGTGCACAGTTAGAGCACGAATAACTGTACAGCCTAGTGCGAAGGATCGTGTGTATACATGAGTTTGTATCAATTAGGATCCTGGTATAAATAAATGCCTTCATTCATTTATTTATTCATTCATAGTAAGTCTGGATTTGAACGTGCATTATTAAAGTTGAAAGAACTTCTTAGAATTAGTTGCATCTCAGAACTCTGTCCTTGTTGATGAAAATTCGACTAAATCTTTGGTACACTCTTGTGTTATAGGAGAAGACAAATCTGTCTGTAACAGTGCGCAGTTGAGTGGTCCTGGCATAAAATTATCAGCATTCTGGAGTGTGCACCTGACCTTAATATACGGGATTCTATGAATAGCCCGTAATCAGATACACGTCAAAGGGCATCACAGAAGCATAGTTCTGTTTGAATATCAAGTTAAACAGCGATTCTGCAATGACGTATTAACTACCACTGTATTACTTCGTTTGTCTTTGAGTCTAGTCTACTACATTCTCAACTAGCCTGCAAAATGAATCATAATATTCGTCTGCATTTTCAAATATTTATTCTGTTGTTTTGCATTGGTATGAGATTCTTAATAAGGGTAATTCTTGCGGGAATAACGCCATGTTAACGTTTGGGAGATTTTAAAGGAGAGGTAATGCTCGTTTTTCAGATATAAACTCACATTTCTAAAGCCAAACATGTTTATGGAACGTCCAGAATGCTATTTTGTCTGAAATTCAAGGATAAAAGGAATTAAGGAATATATTGTCTTAAACTGCAACTGGGCATTATTTCCCATGCTTGAGGGTATAAACGTCAGCACGATTGGATAATAACGCCATACAATACATAAATATAACAAAAGATAACGTAAATCAGATTTACAGAATAAGTTTTATTCAAATACAGTATTTTCTCATTTCTAGTGGCTTTCTGAAAGCTTCAGAAGAATTATCAATGGAAATTGAAATAGTACTGGTCACAAATTAGAAACACTTCAGAATTTAAAAAAAGAAATCTATCATTTTGTTTTAAATGCAAGGAGAACACTGACATTTCAACTAAAATTTCCGTTTACTTCGGAACTCATTGGACACGCAAATTTTCATTTTGATTACAGCTGCAAGCACCTTTTCGGGGCCACGATGTACGTAGACTCTTCTTCTCATAAAATTCTTGCACCTACAGTAAAAAGATATGATTTTTCTCAGTACTTGGTAACATAAAATTAGGCTACATACATTTATGAAACTAGATCAGCCAAACATAGCGTTATTATCCCTGATGGTTTGTTTGAATCTTGGATCAAATTACAATTTCACTCAGAAGGTTATCCAAATCGCATGAATATGTTACGAAAGTGGATAAAATGCACTGTCAATCAATGTAAGTAACATTGTATTACGATTTAATTATATGGCCACAATATAACGTTACTTACCTTCGACATTTTAGAAGAAACGTTCCAACAACGGTATTGCACACAACACATGCACCTGCTAACTGAAGAATGGCTGCCTAAAAAACGAGTTTTTGCCATTCTGACTACAAAAATGTTCCTTGGGTATATTGTGTGCCATCAGTCGAGTTTCTTGAAAACTACGTGAAATATGAATAGTTGGCGTTATTACCTCGATTGGTGTTATTCCCTCTTGCCACCTTATATTTTTGCACTGAATTGTAAACAATATCCAATTTTTTCCAATACGTCAGGTTCTCATACAAACCAAGAAAATGTGAATAAGTGATAATAAATTATTATCTAGGAATGAAGTTAAACCTTTGTGAAACGTCATGAAAAGAAATTTAAACAAGAAATTTGTGAGAAGGTTACAATTTGTTATTAACCTATAACATTTCACATTCATAATCTTACCTCAAGATTGCACTTCAAATTTCCTCCTTTTTGACCTTCTCTAATGTTGTTCAAAGCTGCCTCTTTTTAACATCCAGCAATAGTCAACCACTATGTTAACACTCCATTTTCCTTTATATATAATTTTCACATTTTTTTATAACTTGGTGAAATTTTTCACCTCGTTTCTCACTAAAAATCTACTAACTTAACATGAAAACAAATTAGATGGAATGTAGAAAATGTACTTCGACATTCATGTTGTAACCAAACTGATTGAAACTTTATAACATTACTTTCACTATGTTAAAATTATTTGGATCTTTTTTAATTCCAAGGAAATTAAAAAGAACACTTCCGAACTCATTCCAGGCATCCTTTACATTTCCACTCATAGCATTCTCGAGCTGCATCTCGAATTTGTGGGCCAATAAATTATTTGTTTCAAATGTTAATGAGAAAAATTTCACACAAGGATATTTTAAGGCACTCACTGTCTTCCGTCTTTCACAAATTGCTTCATTAATCTTAACGTCACAGCAGGTGGCAATAATAATTTTGAGGGATCGATTGAAGCCTGACTCTTTATATTTTTCACCTGGTATTAAATTAGTCCTAGGTGGCCACTGTTCTCTTTACCAGTGTTCTGACCTAGCTCTATTATCCCATCCACATAATATAAAATTAGGATATTTTGTGAACGCATTCTGCTGAGCAAGTAATAGTCTAAAATTTTTTAAATCTCCACAGACAGATCTTTCATGGCTTTCGTATTGCAGGTTTTGTAACAAAAGCTTTACATTTTCATAGGTCTCCTTTAAAAGAACAGAGTGGGCCACAAGAATGAAAGGATTAATGTTTCCATTATGAAGAAAAACACCTATAAGACTAAGACATTAACCTGTGAACAACCTCCACTCTTTGGGATTATAGTTTATGTTATAAAATTTTAAGACGCAAGGGATATCCCGGTAATACATTACATTTTCTTCTTCAACAAAAGAGGGACAACTTCCTTCTTACGACTCCTGTACCCTTGAATCAATAGTTTCTTTTCTTTTAATCAAGAGCCTAACAGTTCTGCTGATACATCAGGCAAATTCAAATCCCTTACTAAATCATTAAGCTCACTCTTATTAAGATATTTATCACCACAATTCTCTGGTTCAAAAGTATCATTCACGGGAGATTTAGTTTCAGTACAGACAGCAATGGGCTACATTTGATGGAGAGAGTATAGGAACAGGACCGTGAGGTACGGGCCGAATGGCAGAGAGAATGTTTGGATATACGATATCTTTCTTACTTTTAGCAGTATGCCCAGCTATCTTAACTACAGAAAAATAACAATCACCTCCATAATTTGTTATCCTCCATATCATAAAGATATCAAAGAGCAGTGACTTCCTTTTTCTATTTTTCCCAACTCCTCAACTCTTCTACACAACTACGACACAATTTAAGAGAACATCATGATTTGTCCTGATCTCATAATTTAAAAGGTTTGGTACAGCTTACAGGAGTAAAATTTTGTAAATATTCAACATTTTTTCCTCCATTACTGTATCTTATACAATAATGAAAATTAGTATGTGTAAACCACTGTCCTACTGCTATACGAAAAAAAAATAGTTTTACGATTTAAAAAAATATATTTACATTTTTTTTTTTTTTTTTTCAAAATTCAGTTCACTGTGAAGTGATGAAGCGTTGCCCACATAACTAAAAAACTATCCAACATTCTGTGTTGAACGTTTTTGTGTTTATTTATGTATGCCATATCTACAATAGGATACAAAATCACTTCTCTACCTTTGATAGATTGTATGATAAAAGAAAAGCATTTAAAAAAATGGTCAAATATCAGTACTTTCTTCCAACACAAAATAAAAAGTATAGGCCTATTATTTGTTAAGAATTGTGATTGAAAAAGCATGATATTGTAAACATGAGTTTCAGCAATAAAATTAAAGAGAGAGAACATGAAATAGTTAACAAGTTTATAAGTAATGAGGGAAACGCTTCATCACTGCACAGGAAGCTGCCATCATTTTGAATTATGAAAAAAAAAATATATATATAGGCCTAAATATTTCTTTTTAAATCGTAAAAATAGTGTTTTACACATACCAATTTTCATCATTGTGCAAAAAAAAAAAAAAAAAAAAAAAAACGGATCGACCCTTGTAGCTGATTTCAGAGCTTTGTTCACAGTGACAGCACGACAGACTGGTAACTAAGACCTTCGTGGTTCGAATCCTGCCTGGAAAGGAAACTTTTTTTTTGTTCCTTATTCCAATTTATTCCCAATACTTTTGCAGCGATATTTTACTACTTACTTAACTTATTATTCCCAGAACATGAATTTTACCAGCTTATTTTCTAATGGCTTTCGAAATGGGCTACGTCAGCAGTCGAAACTACAACAATTTCAATAGATTACTCGCTATCTTATGAATACGGGCGTGGCATGCGCAGTGGCTCATTTCGGGGACTTATGATTCCGTCGGTTCGTTTTTTTTTTTCTGTACAAGACACAGTAATGGAGGAAAAAAATGTTAAATATTTCCAAAACTTTTACTGCTGTTAGCTATACCTAACCCTTTAAATCCGAAGTACTCAAAATAAGCATTCTTTATCTGTCTATATTTTACTATAATGTACATGGCCCAAATAAATAACATAACGAATTTTCATCATTTAAACAACCACATTTTGATATTTCTTCGAAACAATACTAGCCTATTACTCTGTACTTTCGCGGAAAAAATGAGAACTATTGATACACTTCAATTTAGCAAGACAATAACAACATAAGACTGAACCTCGAAGTTTAAAATCACAACTTTTAAAGGAAGGTAGATTATCTCTGAAATATTTTGAATACGTAGTTTCACAGGCTGGAACGCACCCTCATAAATCTGTATATGTGACCCTCTGTCATTTAGCTCCCTCGTGGTTTCAACAACAAGCTCTTAAAAGAGTAAATATTTTCTTTAATAGTTCTATGACCTGAAAACACTTGGAATTTCAACTTTCTGTTTATAGAAGATTTTGGGTAGAATAGAATCTTCAAGAATAAATAACGAGTGTCTTACCAGCAGTTCATTTTAAACTACTAAATGGACGGAAATAGACTAGGTTTTATTGAATATAGAAGGAAGAATATTCTTTTACATTTTAAGTAATAAAGTTGAAATTATAAACTGTGGTGTCTTTAAAATAATATTTAACGAATATCAAGCGCAGAGAAATAATAACGATTTTACTGTATTATGAAAAATATTACAAACATACAATTTATTAATTTGTGGAAAATACTGATGTGATACACGAAACCGGGTTTCACTTTCGCATCCAGCGTGAAATTCTGATTCAGGAACGCTCATTTTTTTCAAATTAACAAAACCCATCCAGACCAATGTAATGTGTACAAGACCTTATAAATTATACAACACAATCGAATATCTAGCTGTAAAGTATAGCTACTGAGGAGTATAACGCATCTTCTGTAATAAAATAGGCATATTCACATGATGATGATGATAATAATAATAATAATAATAATAATAATAATAATAATAATAATAATAATAATTGTATGGATTCGTAACAGGCTGTTTTTTTACAGTGATGTGTTGTTAGCCCTTCGCCCAACCCCCTAGCTGGAGGACCACTACTTGTAATAATAATAATAATAATAATAATAATAATAATAATAATAATAATAATAATAATAATAATTGTATTATTATTATTATTATTATTATTATTATTATTATTATTATTATTATTATTATTATTATTATTATTATAGACTCAAAATTTCACTGTGACTAAGTTGTTCTTCAGGTTTTGACATGTTAACGTCTACAATACATTTGACCTATACTAATATAAAAAATTAAAGAATTTTGTGAAAGGGAAATCCGATGTGATTTGCCATGGAAATGCGTACGTTATATCCGATAAAATGAACAATGTAAACGAGTCTATTCCTATACATTAGGGGGAGTTACTATATACAGACTGTTAAAAAAATTGAATAGGCTATTTTGAGGGGTAGTAGTAATCATGGAAACAAGGCCAAAGATTATAATAAACGTGGGCCCTAAAATTAATATCTTCCAAGGTATGAGTGCTTGTTCATCAATATTATGGAAGATGCTATGTAATTTCCATCAATTCAGAAGCAACCTTTTTTCCTGTGTCTTAGGGAATCACATGTTGTTGCCCTTTTGTTTACTGCATTTCCGATATGATACTGCATACCCAATGAGGAACTAGCAAAGAACTCACAATATATGCTATCCTTACAATGTCAATTTCGTAGCCCTTGTTTCGTACAAAATTTAATTCTGAGACCAATGTATTTATTCTTTCTTATTTTGATGAATACTACCACCTATCATAACATTGAATGCTTTTAAAATAGAAATCACATTGAGCATCTCCTTTGATGTTGAACAAGAACTCATTCTTCGAAAGATATTAATTTTAGGACTCATATTTATTAGGTACTAGCCGTACCCGTGCGCTCCGCTGCACCTGTTAGAAATAAATATAAAGTAATTACATAATTAAAATAGGACGTTTGATCCAGGGAACAACTTTTACAACAGCGCAAGATAATCTGCTTCGCTCATTACCCAATTATTTTTTTTGCATTGCATTTATTGCATATATATTTTACGTATTTTAACACGATTCAATTGAGCATAGTTAAAATTTGAATTATAAAATAATGGATTGATAAGCTAACGTACTATTACTGCATACTAAATCAATACACTCTCGTTGTTCGTTAATTCTCTGAGATTAAAATGAGCGTACATAAATATTATTAAAAAAATACAGAAAACGAATGTACAAAAAAGCCTATCAAATTTTCTGTGCATAAGAAGCTATTTTAAACTTACCTGTCCTCGATTTCCTCAGACGTTACTGTAATAACATTATAGCATTATGTCCATCTAGAGAAACTACACTTTCCAATGGTGCAATAATAATTAATTCTACAAATCGGTTAATTTAGCTTCTGATATTACTTCATACAAACACAGAAACATTCTCTGTAGGCTATGTTCAATAGCTTTCGATTGTTGATGTCCAAGACCCCTGTTTCGATTGTTGTTGTCCAAGGCCCCTTATAGACGAAGTCATTTGTTCTTAATTCATTGCACCGTCTTAGATGGCGTTACTTTAATTTTAAAACTCATTTATCTCATTAAATATCAGTCCTATAAAAATGTTGTAAAGAATAAAACTTATCGGAAATCATTTTTAAAGAAACTTTTGTTATTTTTCACAAAAATCAATAATAAGCGAGATATTTCGATTTATTTAATTCAGGCCCTCTTATAACCCCCTTTTAAATAAAGTACTTTGAATGCCATATAGCCTAAAATCTAAGTTACAACGAACTTAATTTATATTCCAATTTTCATATAAATCGGTTCAGCCATTATCGCGTGAAAAGGTAACAAACATACAGACAGACATACAAACGAAAATTTAAAAAATGCGATTTTGGGTTTCAGGGTGGTTAATTATATATGTTAGGACCAATTATTTTTGGAAAATCGAAAATTACCAGAATAATTTCGACTACAGATTTATTATTAGTATAGATTTTAACGTCAATACGCCAGTAAGTTCAGTCCAGTACTAGAGTGCCATCTCAGAAAGTCAACTGACACATTTTTAGGCGATTTTTTTCCGTATCTATAATTTCTAAACTACATGACATTTCAATGAAGTAGACGACAATCCACAGAAGAAGAATACATTGTGTCCAATGCAACCTTTATTTGGAGCAGGTGATGTCTAGCGAGAGGGGAATTTGAGGCACGAATTGGCTGGTAGCGCGGCTGCCAAGGCAGTGTAGCTCCAGAATGCGAAGCGATAGAACGTCAGCAATGATGTCAAACGATTTTAATGCGCCACATTACAATCTCAATTGAGAAACAATCACCATTAATGTTGTTATTTCCTACATTATTTTTTGTTTCTGCTTTTAATGCTATATTTTCCGTCTTCGTTTATTATTTTAAGTCCTAAATATTCATAATTGCTACGAACAATCGGTGAAAGATACCTACAGCATAATAAAGAAGTGCATGCAGTATTTGCGGACCTACAAAAGGCTTCCGACAGGGTGGATTAGAATAAACTGATGGGGATCCTAGTCTACAGAAAATTAGTGTGGATTGGAAAGAGAGACTACTGTTCAGTAATTTTTATATGAAACAACGAGTCAAAGTCAGGATAGGAGAATAAATGTCAGACGGAAGTGAAATTGGGAGAAGAGTACGTCAAGGATGTCCTTTATCATCTACCCTGTTCAACATCTATTTGGAGGATTTAGTAAAGAACTGTTTTCAGGACATGCGAGGAGTGATAGTAGGAGGAAGAAGAATAAAGTGCATAAGATTATGGCGCTGTTAATAGAAGAGGATTTGATACTAAAAGATATGCTACTGGAGCTAAGTAACAGCTTTGAGTAGTATGGGACGAAGATAAATGCAAATAAGACAAAGAGCATGGTCATGGGAAGAAAAATAGAGACGATAAACTTGAGAATTCTAAATGAGGCAGTAGAGCAAGTGGACAGCTTCAAATACTTGGGGTGTACTATAAGCAGTAACATGAGCTGCTGGCAGGAACTCAAAAGGAGAATAGCAATGGCCAAGGAGGCTTTTAATAGAAAAAGGAGTATTTTCTGCGGATCTCTGGAAAAAAAACTAAGGACGAGACTAGTGAAGTGCTTTATATGGAGTGTGGCATTGTATAGGACAGAAACATAGAGATTACGACGACGTGAAGAGAAGCGAATAGAAGCATTTGAAATGCGGATATAGAGATGAATGGAACGTGTGAAGTGGACAGGTAGAATAGAAAATGAAGTTGTGTTGGAAAGAGTGGGTGAAGAAAGAATGATGCTGAAACTGATTAGAAAGAGGAAAAGGAATTAGTTGGGTCACTGGCTGAGAATAAACTGCCTACTGAAGGAGAAGAGTTAGGGTAGAAGAAGATATCAGATGATAGACAACATTACGATATATTGATCACATGAGGAAACGAAGAGGAATTCAGAAAATAGGAAAGATTGGAGAAAGCTGGGTTTGCAGTGAAAGACCTGCCCTTGGGCAGAACACTAAATGAAAATGAATGAATATTCGACTTCATCTTAACATTTAATAATCTTTCCACCGTAAATTGTGAAATCTATTTTTATTTCTGCAGTTACTAAATATTTTGATTTCGTTGTGTTGGTATCCAACCTCTATTTACTATATTACCTACAGTAATTTTATAATCATGTATTGCATATCTTCCTGACCTTATGTCATACTAATCTGAACAACAGCTAATTGCAGACTGTAGATCAGACGTCTCCAAAAGCCTACTCGCGAGTAAGCCCCTGAACGGGACCGAAGCCAGTACGTAATGAGCGCGTTCCGCCTCACCCATCCCCACCTGTACTGTACTCAATGTTTATGCGCAAATGAAGAGCAGTGGTGGACTGCCATTATCACTGTGTTTGTCGGAGTGTTCGACCGTTTCACAATGTCTTCTAATCATGGACGTAGTACATTCAAGAATGAATAGGAAGAGAAACGTTTTTGTGTTAGTGGGGACAATGTCAAATGCTTAATTTGTTCGAAAATTCTTAAGGGTGTGTTAAAATTCAACATGCGACGATACTACTCGACTCTGCACAAAGAATATCATACAATTACAGGCATGTTGGACATGTGAAAATAATTTATTTTGGGGCTATCTGTATAACTGTTGGTTATACATAATAATCAGTATATTACAGTAAGTTTACACTCAATTCCTCATGACAAACATATAGTTTTTCGTTTAAATGCGTAGGCCTACAAATATTTTGATAAATAAAAAACAATAAAATACAAACAAAAATCACACACGTGTCCTCAGTCTTAAACAAAAAAAGCTTCTTGCTATCTATGTTCTAGCTTGGAATATTAGAAAATCAATGAAGCCCTTTACAGAAGCATCATTTGTAAAATCGTGCATACAGGACGTTACTAAAATACTGTGTCCAGAACAAAGTCAAAGTTGAAGAAAATTAAATTGTTTCCAATTAGAGTTCAGAGAAAAATTTCAAGATTTTAAATGTAATTTAATCTGAAGTCGAAACCACAATTAACCAGTTTGTAGCTTACTCACTTGCATTGGACGAAAGCACAGATAGAAACGACAAAGCTCACCTTGTCATTTTCATCTGAGGAGATAGTGAACATTTTACTGTGTCTGAATGTCTTCTAGATGTAATTACAAAATACAACTGGAGAAGAACTTTTGCAGGCACTGAAAGTCACCATAGAACAGAAGAGGTTGAATTTGCAATGGCTTGTGTCTATAGCAACAGACGGGGCTCCAGCTTCATAGTATGTCAAAATAATTACAAACGTATGATATTTTTTATTTTTTTCATGTTATTATTTGTAAACATGAGCAGACCGTTGCCGCGATCCCACACTGATCGCTTCCATCTGTTGAGGTATGAGTACCTTCCCCTGCTCTAGCCTTACAGCACATTGTGTTCGGCGGGCAGCATCGAGAGCACGAATGACGATACGCTTTTTGGAGACCTCTGCTGTAGATCATATAGTTTGTGCCCTCAATTGGCACTTGTGAACATTTTCTCCTCCAAATTTTATTTCCTCCTGGTGTATAATTTAAATAGCGTTAGCGAAAGAGAATAATATTTATTTATTTATTTATTTATTTATCTATTTACTTATTTAACTAGCTAGCTAATGAGTACAAATTAAATTTATAATACAAAAATGTTTCTAGCCACTAACGTAAGAGCCAGGCTCGTGTACTGTGTGGTCTTAGCCAATAATATAACGTAAAATTTACAAGGAAAGTTTACTAAATACAGTAAGTAACTTAATTCAAACCAATAAATAATACAGAAGAGAAAAAATAGGAACAAAGAGAAAAAGAGAGAAATAAACACATTTAATATAAATTGACAATCAGACAGAAGTCAGTGATATTCAATAAAAACATTAATATAGTCGACAGAAATAAAGGATAAAATTAATACATTTGTTAATATTATTTATCATGAATAATTTTATAAATTCTTTTTTAAAAGCTTAATTTTAAACTAGTTCAAATTTGGAAAATCGTTTGTAATTTTATTATAAAGTCTTGGTGCCGAAACTAGCACCATGTTTAAGAGCTGCACCTGTATGACATTTAGGCTCAATTAATGGGAAAGCAGGTTTTTGTCTTCGAGTACGATATTCATGTCGATTAGATTTATGTTTTATTTGATTTCTGTGGTAGTAAGTTAGTAAACTACATTTATAAATTTATTCAATAGTTGATACATTAAAATCTGTATAAATTAAATTTGGTGGGTAATCTATATTTTTGGTCAGACAAATTTTTATTAATCTTCTGTGTAATAAAATTAATGGATTAAATACAGATGACGCTACTCCACCTCATACTGTATTAATAATTGTATTAAAGGTAAAAATATTATTCTCAATGCCTCCTTAGTGATAAAATTTCGAAGTATTATGAATTTATAAATTGTCTTTCTTATACTTGTACACATGAAATCCATTCGTTTATCCCAACGTAAATGCTGGTCTATAATAATTCCTAAATATTTAACTTGTGTGGAAGGTGACATTAGAATTAAGATATTTCGAATACTTTAGACAATTTTAATTTTAATTTTATTAAATTACAAATAGTATGAAAATTTATTAATTTTCCAATGTATAAAGAGTAGAAAATCTAAAACCAGATGTGGATTTGTTTGTACATCAATATAGCAACTCTGGGATATCTCATAAAGCAAGCCGTGGGTGGCGACCACCCCCAGACACGAGCCTGCATGTTCATTAACAAGTCGACAAAACTGTGGCGACTCCGCAGCGTGTGCTCAACGCTACATCAGTTTGAAGTGGGGGCCGCATCAGTTGTATCCTGCTTCATTCCATGTCTGTAGGCCTATTGTGTATGAGTTTGACTGACGCCAGATTGAAGTTATATAGATCGGGTAGAAATTAAGTTAGCACATCGGAATGGCTGTCTGTCAGACTAATGGCTATGTAATTATAATCTTCTCTACCGGGAATCGAACCACAGGCCGCTGAATTCCTTATTATTTTTCTGGAATAGGTCCAATGACTTCAATTTCGACACTGACAATTATACATATTAACAATGATGTCACGAAAGTAATACATACCTTCTAATTTGAAGTCTTACACTTTTATAGAATATTACTGTTTTACACGTTACTTTCTTGAAGCATTAATTCGAAAAGAAAGAAAAAACATGGCAGAGGATTCTTATGATCCCTATAACATAACATGCAGAGTGATCAAGAAGGAATAGAAAATATTTTATTGAGTGGTAGTATGAACTCTTCTGAGTAAAAAAGTTGATATAAACATGTGTCCAATGTTCAGTGAGTGTGAAGATATAGCTGTTTGAATGTTACGCATAACAGGCGCAACAAGTGACAAGTAGAAAAGACAAATTATTTACTTAGTTATTATTAAATTTAATGCTTAAGTAGTCTTACATCATATCACAGTTCAATACATTTTGCCGCTCTGTTGATAAGAGTAAGTATTGCTCTTCTGAGATCATTATATCATTTCTTATGAGTGCAGCACAATTCATAATGCAAACGATCATTTCGTCTCTTGTGTTCACTTTGCTGTTGTACACTTCACCTTTCATCCACCCCACAGACAAAAATCGACAGGAGTAAGATCTGGGGACCATGGTGGTCAATGCACTTTATACAGGTTTGTTTCCGAGCTCTGATAACGAATTTGAATGATATCATGTGCGTCAGGAATCACACCGACAGCTGAATTGCGGCGAGAGGTGACAGACCAGTAGTGGGTGATTTCATAATCTGAGTGCACGGTGTATCACAGTAGCAATGGCCAAGAAAATCGAGCCTTTTTGGGAGGAGTACATAACAACTCTTTCCGATGCCAAGTACAGGTACGTGAAAATCATAGGAGCCTGCAAAAAACGTAGTTTCGGTTTTTCAAGAAAGGCATCTTGTGTTTACCTAATAAGACTGGCAAAGCTCGGATGCGATTAATTCCAGAGTGGAAAAAGCAAGCAAATCCACCCCTTTACAAGTCGCCGCATCCCACGAAATGATACAAATTGATTCCATTCAAGCTTTACCAATCTTATTAAGTACACAGAAGATACCTTTCTTGGAAATAACGAAACTTCGTTTATTGCAGGCTTCTTTCATTTTAATTTAACTGTACTTGACATTGGAAATGGTTGTTATGTACCCTTCTGAAAAAGGCTCAATATTCTTGGGAATTTCTGCTGTGAGACGCCGTGCACTCTGACATGAGATCACTCACTACTGGTCTGTCACCTTGCGTCACAGTTCAGCTGTCGTGTGACTCCTGACGCACATGATGTCATTCAAATTCGTTATCAGGGGTCGGAAACAATTCTGTAGTATAGTGCGATACAAGTAAATGGTAAGTGCATTATAACAGAATCGAGGAAACAGTTTTAAAACTCGAGGTAAAGCCCAGATTTTTCAGTTTCCGATGTTTTGTTACCCACTTAACACATATGTATTGGACACTATTTTTTGGACGATCGTCATTGAAATAAATTTATTTTGAATTTTGAATTGTGCATAAATTTGTTTGATACAGAAACATTAATCCTATTAGAAAGTTTGAATGTCTATGCCAAGACAGTATGTAGGTTATTTTATTTCAGTGTAAATAGTCATTGTTGTTTCTGGTAATGAAATTTGTATTAATGTGATCAATATATATGGGTATAATTAGTAGTTTTGTAATCATTAGGCTAAAAGAATTGGTAGAGGATTTAGTGTATGAAAGATTGAAGCAGCATAGATGATCGGAAGCGTTAAGTTAATACCGGAAAAGTCTAAAATAAAATATGGAAATATGTTGTTTGTTCTTACCACACACTATAGTGTGGTGTATAACAGCACTGTGATTTCTTTTGTTGGTATAGTAACCAGAACATTAAGTATAGTAACTTACGAAGCAAATAAATAACAATAGTAAGTAGGGAAGAAAACCTTGGTCGTCCAAAAAAAAACACTTTTAATACAGAAGAGCGAAAAAAACACAACTGCCGTCACGTGTTATTCAGAGTGCAGAGTACTTGTCTTCAGATGAAGAGCAGCACGTACTATTCACGTGTACGTAGTCAATAGTACGTAATCAAAAATTACGCAAAATTATGCAGTACGTCATAAATTTGTTATACTGCATTCGTATTTCCCTATTATAATTTTTCACATGAATCTCATCTCACGAGCTGTTATTCTATTCGATCTTGCTTTACGTTGATCAGGCCTCACTACCATATGAAAGGTTCAGAACCATAGTGGGCCAAACGCGATTTACTAAAACCGTAAAAAAACAAAAGTAAAAATGAAGTTATTACCATAATTCAATGGAAACATATAGAAAGTAATATTAGGCCTAAAGTATACACATTAAAACTAAATGATATGTCAATCTTCATTAAACTATGGTATTCACTTAATTTTAACCCTTGCTTTCTCTGTTTTTAATAAATTGCGCTTGGCCCACTATGGCTCTGAACCCTCCACGTACCAAAGTTAATCTTGCTGGTATGCTGATTATTCTTAATCTAATGTGCTGCTGAACCAATAACGGCTTTAAAACAAAGTTAACATTGTGAATGACTTTGATAAAAATTTCTATTTTGATATTTATGTCCTTTTCCCCTTATATCCCAGATTCCATCCTCATCTCCCATGATGCAACCCGCGTTAACAAACGAGGCTCTGGGGATAGAGTCATGTTGGTGCAGCCATTACGTCTTATAATGAGGAAATGCAGTATACATCAGTTGGTCCGGAAGCAATGAGATGGTATAACCACTGCTTGATTTTCTCCCACTTGGCCAGCAACCAATTGAGAGGGAACAACAGTGTTTTCAAGCTTAAGATTAACATTCTACAAATTATGACCAGAACATATGAGGAAATACATTATCGAAGAACGACTAATGCGGGTTTTATTTTCATACCTTGAATAAGATTTCTTCAGGAACCACAGAAACTGAATTATACAACATGGACCAAATGATTACGGTTTCTATTTTTTAAACCGCACATAGATGAATACGTTAATAAGGTTTATAACCTCAATACAAAAGATTGGCATTGGCGCTTAAGGGGTTAGATACAGCTTACAGCAGTAAAATGTTGGAAATATTCATCATTTTTTCCTCCATTATTGTACCTTGTACAATAATGAAATTTAGTATGTGTAAAACACTGTCCTTCTGCTATATGAAAAAAAAAATATCTTCACGATTTAAAAACCATTCTTTTTTCAAAATTCAGTTCACTGTGCAGTGATGAAGCGTTTCCCACATAACTAAAAAAACTATCCAACATTCTATGATGAAATTTTTGTGTATATTTATGATTAACATACCTACAATGTGATGCAAGATGACTTCTCTACCTTTGATAGATTGTCTGATAAAAATAAATTCATTTAAAAAAGGTCATATATCAATATATTCTTCTAACACAAAATAAAAGAAAATATTATTTATTAATGAATGTAAATATGAGTGTCAGCAATAAAATAAAAGAGAGAGAATATTAGAAAGTTAACAAGTTTATGAGTTATGAGGGAAACGCTTCATCACTGCACAGTGAACTACCACCATTTTCAATTTTGAAAAAAAAAATATATATATATAAATAATTTTTTTAAACCGTAAAAATATATATATTTTTTTGTATAGCAGAAGGAAAATGTTTTACACATATCAATTTTTATTATTGTAAAGATACAGTAATAGGGAAAAAAATATTGAATATTTCCAAAAATTTTACTGCTGTAAGCTGTACTTAACCCCTTAAATAAGATTTCTTCATGAACCACAGAAACTGAATTATACATCAGAGACCAATAGATTACGGTTTCTATTTTTTCAACCCCACATAAATGTATACGTTAATACGGTTTATAACTTCAATACAAAATATTACCATTAGCACTTAAGTCAATCCTAATGATAGCGTAAAATGTCTATTAATAGTTGAATAAAATTTGTACAGATACGGGATTAAAATTTGGAGCAAATCTTGATGGGTGTCTACTTCTATGTAAGCAACAATTTCACACGACTGTTCACAAGTAGCATATATACCGAGACTGTTCTTTACTGCACATGCGCAATGTGTTGTAAGTGAAACTTACACAGTAAAGGAGTTTCAAATTTTATTTCCGTATCTGAATTTTCTTTAACTGTATTCTGACATACAAAACGTTTTCACCTCTGTTTAATTGTTTTTGGCAATTATGTTAAAAAAGATATCCTGTTCTAAGGTCGGATACCCATTAGGTAGCATCACGGTCTAGTATAGTCACGAAGCTTGAGTTGTTGAGGGTACTAGGAACAATAGACTGTTCCGGTACTATTTCGCATTGTCTGTGATGAGGCGATAGTAGCGATCCTAGTGGTTAGCAACTATCTATGGATGAATATTTCCTACGTATTAAGCTTCGTGACTGTATATACTAGACTCTGGTAGCATTATGTTCGCCTCGTATGATAGAATGACATATGAGTATGGAAGACAGGATGGATGAAGTTGAAAATGAGTATGGAAGAGGATGGATGAAGTTGAAAAGATAAGGAAGGGGAAGTATCCTCAGGGTCCGGCGCCGAAAGTTGCCCAGCATTTACTCCTAATGGGTTGAGGAAAACCCTGGAAAAATCTTGAATAGGCAACTTATCCAACATCGAATAGGCAACTTATCCCAACTAGAATTTGATCCCAGTCCCCCTAATTTCGCAATCAGGCACACCACCACTGCTCCAAAGCGGCGGACTTATTAAAACACTGTAATGTATTTTATTTTATATTCATGTACACAGAATGTTTCACAAACATGTACCTAATTTTTAGGAGTATTAGAACGAAATAAAATAATAAAAAATAATTTATATAATATTTCAGATTATACCGGACATGAATATTAATCGATTTATGTTATTAGTTCTTATGTTTTTAATATTAATGATACTTTTAATTAGCCACCGTATATGGATCTCAATTATCTAGTAGAGCTCCTTGTTTATGATCGGTCTAGGGAATCATTTTAAGTACCGGTATCGGTAGAGGAATGCAGGATCTCCGACACTAAATACGGCGCTATGCAATTTCAAATTTCCGTCCATACGCCTGGAGGTTAAGGAGCCGGTTGAGCACTGAGATCTAATTTAACTTGTTTGCACTGGTACGCAACTTTCGAAGACTTGATGCTTTGCGGATTATTGGCCAGCAGCTTATTTCGTGTTGTTTCACACTAATTAAATAAGTGCCTAATTTCCCACACCTTCTATTTTTAGGTGAATTTATGACATTCAATTCAACAACGATGCATGAATATTTCTGTCTTGTATAAGTATCGATAATAACCCCTTGTGTTGTACGAGTATATTTTAAAACTCTTTTGTATACAGTCTGACCCGTTTGTGTATGGATACTATTAATTTATTATTATAAAGCTATTATGATAGTAGGAAAATGTTCTAGCTGGTTATATTATAAATAAAAGATGAAAGTTTCCATATATGACAATCAAAAATGCATAATCTGAAAGGACAAATGAAAATCGTAGATAATTAAAATGGCTACTACAAATCAACAGCGGGTGCAATGTGTTCTTTGGTATGATAAATTTGAGAGTGTTAAAAGAGTTCAAAGGGAATTTCGACGTGAGTATGGTGTGCGTAATGTATCTAAATACGATTTCATAATGTTGTGGTTTCGAACATTTGTTGAAACAAATTCTGTGTTAAAAAAACATGCAGGATGTCGCAGGCGAAACCTAGTACGAGAAGCAACTATCTCTTGTCTTGCTCTCTAAACTCCCCAGATCTAATCTCTCCTGACTTCTTCGTGTAGGGTTTTGTTAAAGACATTTTCACAGAAACCCAGAAACATTGATCTGAGAGTAAAAATAACTAAAGCTTTTCAAAAAATCATCCTTCTTATGTTACAAACGGACATGGGCTGAATGGCATCACCGTTACGAGTTGTGCAAGGTGCGCAATGGGGATTATGTTGAGCTCTGAGGAATCTCCCATATTTCAGTGTCGTATGCACAAAATTTCAACGAATAAAGTTCAGTAGTAAATGTTTTACGGTGTTTTTATTCTATCCATACCCAAAACGGATCACCCTGTATATTTCAACTAGAATGCGACAATTTCACATGTTCAATATTCTAGCTGTGAAGCGATATACGAATACCGTGGAATGTAAATAAATAGAATACTGTCTTCTCTTCTTTCGACATCCTGTGTTTAGGACTCTATTCCACTACAGTATTTTTAAAATTACTTTACAATATTCCCTCTTTCATCCCACAGTCACATATCACGACACCACCAGGTTACGCAATGACAACTTTGATGTCACTTACCATCAAAATGATTCATCTGGGATACTATATGTTCCTATCCTTAAAATAGTCGCTTTTTGTTTTCCTTGTTAGGAGGGAGGGAAGGAACATCCCAGGCACTATGACCTGAGGTCTATTCTACACCCCCCTATATGGGATGAGTTGCGTGCCCACTGATACTCTACGCGCACCGACCTAACCACTTGACCCCCTTAACGACCGGTCCCTACAGCCAACAGAGTCCATGTACTACTCCTGCTTCGGCAATCTCCCCTCCCCCAAAGATTCCTTAACGATCCGAAGCCGAAGTCCTTCCCCGAGAAAGTCTGTCCCGGATTCCGTTGCAGAAGCTATCCATTATCACATGAATACAATCCACGGAGGCCGGTCGAGAGAGCCAGCAGCTTCGGTGGGCCGCATATAAAGCGATCTGAAAACCAGAAGAAGTGACGGGATGATGAATGAAAGGATTATAGGGGAGGAAATGAAATGGCGAAGATGAGTGGGGTTCTAATCGCCTGATCAAGTTACTTAGACCCAACCTATCATTTCTGGAAAGTTCGATAAGTATATGAACCACCCCTATAACACATACACCTAGTATTTCCATGACTACTGTGTAGATGTGAATTAATGAAAGTGAATGAACGGAGAAAATAAAAGCAGAAACAATTAAAAGGTATGCAAAGCATGTTCTTGGAAGGAAAATTGAGTTGAGAGCAAGTATGTGACCTCCAAGCCCGTTTGCTACTTATCTCACTCCGATTTTCGCCATTCCATATGAAGGAGTATTAAATAATTTTGAAAGGGAAAGCCGAAAATGGACATAGTTACTACATGACAGAACAGCAATAGGGAAAGATCGCCGAAGATGTTACAAGCCTGAGCAGAGGGGCGCTGTAGTCCAAGTCGTGCGAGTGACACTAAAATATTTCGCCCTGAAGTATGGAAGGCGTTACAATTTGAAACACATGCTTCGATTTCAGAGATCTTTAATTTGGAAAATACAGAAATTTATGTTGTGGAGGAAGCTGCAGGTACGCTATACATTTCTTTTAGGGATCTTCTCGACATATCTTAGCGCCTTAAGAAAACCACGGAAAATCACAGATATCATGTCAAAACGTTACAAATTTTCTCTCTTGTACCCAGTGAGGGAAATGGGGGTAAAACCAGAGGTTTTCCTCTAGCATACCTCGATTTAAAAAAGGCACATCCCTTCCCTTACAAATACAAATACATTTAGGCCTACAATAAATTATTTCGTGCAGTCAGTAACGCAAATCTTTGACGCTTACGCAAAACATTAGGGTGCTATTCATAGACATTTCGCTAGCCCGCGCTACGAGCGTGTTCAACTAGCCCCGGCTATCGACTGGTTACTTGTACAGGATTCACATCATATCATATCGCTAACACTGGTTTATGAATACGAAAAACATTAGTTCGTTGATCATCCAACGGAAGCCCGCGCTAAGATTGTCCATGAATACAGCCCATTTCTTGTAGGTTGGATTCACTGGGCCTAGTCCGATCATCACGAACACAATCACTTTGTGTCACTGAACTTTCTCTTTACCCCTCGTGTGACAAGTTTATCCATTAATATATCACAAATACCACTGCACCAATAATAACGTAAATAACGAAGAAGTAAATAAATTTAAATGCCTGTGGTAACCGTTACTTAATGACTCCACGTGGTGCGTACTGAAGCAGTGAAGCTCAAAAATTCAAACCCGAATCAAACATTGTCAATAGTGATTGAAGGAAAATCGCTAAACAGCGGTGCAAAATTAATTTACTTCTTATAGTGTTTATGATTAAAACTTTATTTCTATCACCAGCGAGTACTTAAAATAGTATGTAACTCTATTTATAATAATAGATAAGTAACAGTATTTGTCAGTGACGAATATTTTAAAAGAATAAGATCTAATGAAACAGTCACTAAATTGGCAACAATGGCCACCATAAGCTATAGACAGTTTTCTATACACGAAATGTTACCGTTGTAAGCATTCCAGGGGTTGACTTATCAAATAAACGTGTCTAAATATACGTTGAATACAGTTCCAGAAAGTTGTGGTTTAGATCTACGAAGCAAACAGATAGTACTCTTTGCTGTGAAGGAAGATATGAAAAAAATTTTAAGGATCACATTTTTTCAGTGACGGAATGTAATTTTTCGCTAATTGTATGTTTTCTGGCCATAAAAACCAGTGGCGGTAGTCTATTTCATACCGGCGCATGCCGTCTCACTTCCCTCACTGCTTGTACCTCGAACGTAGACGTTTCACGTCGAATTAAAGCCACAAATGTTTATAATTATACAGATGCTGCTGCTGAGAATTTACATATCTCTTAGCCTATATCCATGTCAAAACCTGTGCTCCAAGAATCTGACAAGAACCTACTCAAATAAGAAGTACCTGTATTTCGTCATTGTTCCTGCAATAATTCCTATGTGACATAGGATATTTATCGATTTTCAGATTTTTGCTCTATTAAATAACTTAAATAGTGATACAGCAAATAATAAAATCTCCTATACAGAGTGTTAAAAATAAAATTTACAACGTTTCAGGGATGATAGAGAAGGTAAAAATAAACATCTGTTTTAAGTGACAAAACTTTAGCAGATGCTCCGTTTTGCCGCTAGATGGCCTGAAGGAATAGATGACTTTACTTCCGTCACAACACACACTGGTTAGTTTTGTTTGTGCACGACCACCTTGTAGGGTCTTGTCTGTTGCCTAACAGCCTCCATGCTGATAATTATTTTGTTTTTCTATGCGACATCCTACCAAAACTTTTAGAAAATATCCCATTGAACATCATAGAACGAATATGGTTTCAGTATGACGGTGCCCCTCCACACTTTGATCGTCGTATCAGGAACCACCTAAATGCAGCATTCCCCGATCGCTGGATTGACACGGGTGGGCCGGTACCGTGGCCACCTCGATCATCGGACCTAACTTCACTGGATTTCTTTTTGTGGGGAGACGTGAAATGTTTTGTGTATGAGACACGGATCGATACGGCAGAAGACTTTGTTGCTCGCGTTGTTGAAGCTGCACATGTTATTAGAGACAATGTTGGCCTTTTTGAGCGTTGCAGACACTCCATAGTACGAAGGTAATAGTTGTGCAATGCCTTCAATGAACGGCAGTTTGAACACCACATCTAAAACGACCCTGTATATAATTATATTTCTTTGTTTCAAAAATGTAAGAATTCATAGTCAGCTATGTACGGCTGCCATAGGATGAATAAATGTATTTTTTCTTCCTACTGAAAACATTTATATTTTGTACACAGGAGTTATTGCAGGAACAACGACGATTTATAAACTGTTTTTTACACACTGTTGGTACTGGGAGCTAATATTTTGTGTTGAACCTTTCCTTTGTAGTAACTTAGTATGCGATTTCATCTGGGGTTTTCGGTCTGCTGGTTTTTGAACTGTCTTTTGTGCTTCTTTACCATATACTGGAGTGTGATATAATTCATTTTTGCTCGTAGAAACACGAGCTATTAATTTCGAAATGTATACGAGAATGATGTAACACAACGCTTTCAGCGGCCCTGTGTATCATACGCTACTGCATCTGTGTATAACAAGCACTTGGAAATTTATAACAAAGCTCAGCGAATGCTAACCCAATACCAGCAGTTGAAGTCGAATTTTACAGAGCACTTGAGTCTAATTTGTAATGACGTTACAATGGATTATATTCAAACGTTAATTCCAGTTATGTACTACTATTATGCAACCCCAGAACTCGAAACAGGCGTATCTTTATGAAGATAAAGTAAGCACAAGTAAAACAGGAAGGGAAAATGTGTTCTTTTTTTTCATAAATACAAAGTCAGTCGTTCTGGTTGGTTTTATCGGTACCAGACTAGCTCCTGGATCTGAAGTTTGTGGATTCGAAACCGGCCGAGGGTGCTGTATTGCAGAGAACAACACATTCTTATCACGACTTCCTACTGTAGAGAAGGAATTTTAGGACGCCAGTGTCTTAGATTTACGGCACGGGAAAGGAAGGTGTTTCTGATAGAGGGCTCCAAGCAAAATTTGGTGTCAAAGCAATGGACCCATACTAGTAGCTTATGTGCGAGTAGGGTATAGAAATAGTATTCTGTACCAATTATTAATAGACAATGGACGCGGGATGACATCGTTGAATGTAGATGCACATTTACTATATATTATATTACTTTTTTTTTCATTCAGACCATTGGCTGAACAGGTTTTAAACGTAAACAGACTACGTCAACATGTTACTGTATCTCCGTACAGACAAAAGGAAAAGAAAAATGAAGTGCTACAGTAGCACATACCTCGTCATCATTGATAAAATTACTAGCGTTGAAGTAAACGACGATATATTCTTGTAAGTTATCGAATCTGAATCGTCTTCGCCTATCGCTTAAACAGTTTTTGTATCGAGAGAATTTCTGAAGAAAAACTCAAAAATGGGGATCACTCAATTTCTTTAGAGGAATATTTGCACTGAGCATCATGTAGAACATGTCTTTGCAAAATTTTTCGTTTAGACCCGCACAACTAAATTATGATGATGATGATGATGATGATGATGATGATGATGATAATGCAGATGGTTCCTCAGATTTCATTTCAACGTATTTCCTGTGCAATGTACTGTTGCAATGTTTCTCTATACCCTGAGTATGTTCTGGTTTTTATTTTAATTTTACATACATTACACACGATATTGTCTTCGTTAATACATAAAATGTCACTCCCATACATAATTGCACTTCGTTTCTCTGAGCGAATAGAACGTTTTGCCTTCGACATTATGAATGGATCAGCACACCACTATTCAACGCGTACTAAATACTTGAGTAGGATAACACAACTGCACACATTGCGTTGCAATATTATTATGAACGGACCGGGGTTCCTTCGTTCTGTACAGTACGTTGCAGTACTCGCCAGGTACACAAAAGACGGACGACGCGGCACGTGCCATATACTCTGATACGAAACAACTTCACTTTTTCTTAAGTGATCCCACATACACTGTCCGATTATTAATCTTATATTCCTAAAATGTGTATCATAAACACGAAATCGATTTAGTTTCTAGAAAAAAGTGCAACATCGCAGTAAATTCAGTAGAAAGTGTCAACACATAGAAATACCCCTTCTCCACAGCAGCGAGGACAGTTGTGTAGAGTCGGCAACTCGGAAGGCGGTCGTCTGCTAAATGCGCCGTACCCGTAGCATTTCTGCTATGTGACATCACGAGCTTGCACTGTAGAACCAATGGAATTCGTCAATAACAAGTGCTTTCCGAGTTATGTCACAGAGTCGTAGAACGTGGGAAATCACGTGACAGTTACTCAACGAGGCCCTTTTATTTAAATTCTTTTAAACTGTTGTATAATATTACGTAGACGGCCAATTCCTAACAGCAAATGTTTTCAGAAAGGAGCTAAGACAGCCCAGTCACTAGCCTTTACAGCAGAAACAGGTGAGGAGGGGGAAACGGAATGCGACGTAACCAAAAGGACGCACATTAATTGTGCGAAAATATGATTTAATAATGAATGCTCTTTCATCACTGGAAATACGACCATATTTCTGGAACGTTACTATACTCACTCACTCAGTACTGTTTACTATGACCGTATGACGACTTTGACTGCATATGAGGTCTTGGTTCTGTCCTGTCCGTATTCTGGTCACGAGACATAATCATATACTTTGTCTTTTCGGGGGCTGTTTCATGTGCAAGAACAAAATGAATGGTGGGCATACAATGAAGTTATAGCAGTGGATGGTGATGCAAAAAGTTCTATTTCTTGTGTAATAAGGCAGTGTCACAAATTTTAAAATTGTGTAGAAAATGAAGGAAATATAAACAAATACAATTATCTCTTACTTTTGAAAAACCCCATACATTTACGAACTCAATACTTATAATAGCAATGCGTGTCTTTAGTGTTGTTCCCATTTGTTACGTTTTAGTCTTAAACGTTGTAATTATAACACGAAATCTGTTTCACTGTGTGACTGCTATGTGTATATCAGTGCAAATGTACTGGCATGTAACAATCCTGGCGCCGCCAGTAAACATTGCATTGTACAGAATGGACAATCAGAGTCCTCGCGGGCAAAGTCCGGAGTCACGGCCAGACTGTGTTAATACGCATGAATCCATTAACACCACGCTCTTATTTGAGGGATCAGGCGACAAATACGGTGATGACATGTTCACTCTGTTGCCTGCACAGTGTACAGGCCTATGTGTATTAATTTGCCTTGTCAGTATACAAAATATAAGCGAATATCTGTGGTATTGCAAGAGACAGATATTTTCATAAAATATGTTTTAGTTCATGAGATGTTATGACATATAGTAGACATATGATATGTGATACAGAGTGTTAACTAATATTTCGCAAATATTTGGGCAATGAATAGAGTACCTAAAAGCAAGCAGAAAATTTCCTGGTGTAATAACAATAATAATAATAATAATAATAATAATAATAATAATAATAATAATAGTTTTATTTTCTCTGGCAGAGAGCAGGCCATCAGGCCTTCTCTTCCACTCAAGCAGGATCAAAGCAAATACAGAAAAATACATACCGGTATACAAGTATTAACTTAAAAGTAATAACAATAAAAAAAAAACAAAAAAATAAAAAAGATTGAATACATATACATAAATATAGGAGAGAATAATTTTGAGGGAAAAATTGTTCCGGGGCCGGGTATCGAACCCGGGACCTTTGGTTTAACGTACCAACGCTCTACCAACTGAGCTACCCGGGATATCGAACCCGGTAAGGTCCCGGGTTCGATACCCGGCCTCGGAACAATTTTTCCCTCAAAATTATTCAAATCAACTTTACAGGGAGTTATACCTGAAAGCTTGATTTGCTGAATATAGGGGAGAGTTGGGTAGTATCGGACATCGAGTAACATCGGACAGTGACTTTCTTTATCTACCACCAGATGATAGTACCTGAATGACATGGTTACGTTTCTGTGATGTCGCATACAGAAACGTACCATGTTATTCTGGTGGTAGATGAAAGAAACGCACTGTCCGATATTACCCGATGTCCGATACTACCCAATTCTCCCCTAATCACAAAGAAGAAAATACATGTTAGTATACAAATATTAACTAAAAAAAAAAGAATTAATACATATGAATATAATCACACAACTAAAAGAATTGTACAATTATTATAATCATCATAGTGTAAATTTATTTCAACTCAACAATAATAATTCCTTTCTACAATTCACCTTAAACGCTCTCGGCAACAATGGGATTTGCTCTCCGCACAGCTACACAGCGTTCGTTATTGCAATCCACAAACGACAATGACAATTTACTTGGACTGTTATGAACAACAATGAACTGTTAATCTTAACTAATATTTACAAAGAACTATTTACAAATCAGAACTGTCAGTTCTCAGTTCACAGTTCTTCTAGCTCAGTCACTCGAGTTCACAGTATCTCGAACCACAGACCTTCAGACAGTCCACTGTCGAACTCAGGTTCCTCCAACTGCGGTCCACTGCACTCGAACTCAGGTCCCTCCAACTGCGGTCCACTGCACTCGAACTCAGGCCTTCGGATGCTGACACAGTTGCGGATGCACACTCAAGACTGGCTTGCTCTGTTCACTGGCTTACTCACTGAACTAATCATGAATCACACTCTGTCTGAGTTCCCTCGCGCTTCTTCTTTTACAGTATAACCAAAGCGACGTAGCCTGGAAAGTTCGAGTTATTTCGACGCGTGTGTCCGTTCTCGAATCATCTCGCACGCTGCTGCTCTTCGGACGGACTTCTCTAGAAGATTCGGGAGGGTCCGTCCCCCCTTCACTCCGCGAGTAGCAGCTGCGCGCGCACTCTCCCCTCGTCGCGTTGACGTAATACACCCCCTCTGCTCTTCAGCATGCAGATGCTCCCCGTACCAGCGTTTCGTCTGCCGCGCGCCCTGTCGGACGCGTGTTCAAACCCCGTTGCAGCTGTCACAATAGGTTACATTGAGACAATGACAATTACTTAGATATTAGTGTTAACGGAAAAAAACAAAGTAATGACTGTTTATAATAATAACAATAATGATAATAATAATGTAACGGTCAGCGCGTCTGGCCGCGAAACCAGGTGGCCCGGGTTCGAATCCCGGTCGGGGCAAGTTACCTGGTTGAGGTTTTTTCCGGGGTTTTCCCTCAACCCGATACGAGCAAATGCTGGGAAATTTTCGGTGCTGGACCTCGGACTCATTTCACCGGCATTATCACCTTCATATCATTCAGACGCTAAATAACCTAGATGTTGATACAGCGTCGTAAAATAATAATAATAGTTTTATTTTTCTCTGGCAGAGTTAAGGCCATCTGACCTTCTCTTCCACTCAACCAGGATCAAAGCACATACAGAAAAATACATACCGGTATATAAGTATTAACTTAAAAATAATAATGATAATAATAATAAAAACAAATAAAAAACATAAAGAAGAGAGATTGAATACTTATGAATATAATCACAAACAAGAAAATACATTCCAGTACACAAGTATTAACTAAAATAAAAATTAATAGGTACCGGTACATATGTACTCACAACTATAATATAATAATAATAATAATAATAATAATAATAATAATAATAATAATAATATTTATTAATACTATACACTTGAGCTACATTAGGCATTGCAGCCCGAAAGAGCAGAAGCTCGTGCTCGGGCGCAGTTCAGATCAGTTATACAAAATATATCACAAAATTACGAGAGTTCATTGAGCACAATCACATTAATAAATGGTAAAATACATACAGCATGTAATAACAGGGTCTATATACAAATAGAAAATACAGAAGTACATGAATATTAGAGTAACAATTTTAACTCAATTAGCTTAAACAATTAAATAATTAATCTGATTTGTTTCTTAAATCTATGTGTGTTCAGTGTACTTAGCTCAGGGTAAGCTCTAATTAATGTATTATATATTTTGGGTCCAAAATTTCTGCTGTGTTTTAATCCAGCAGTTGTGTGGCATTTGGGAGTATTTAGAAAGAAACTGTAGTTTTGTTTCGTCTGGTATTCATGAGGATCATATTTAAATTTATTGTGGTTTTTATGGAATTGTACAATTATATGATCAGCACGTGTTAGGCCTACATTGAGACAATGACAATAATAGTGTTAATGGAAAAATAAAGTAATGACTTTAAAATAATGATAATAATAATAATAATAATAATAATAATAATAATAATAATAATAATAATAATAATACCTAAAAATAATTCTTTGCATTTAAAATATTTCTAAACAACCTAATTTTAAACAACTGAGGACTAAGACTACCCTTGATTTCCAACGGCAGCGAATTCCATGAGCGGGCCATGGCTATTGAGAAATAACTTGAGTACAGAGATGTCTGATGACGTGGTATTGATAGCAACAGATTGTGCTGTGAACGTGTATTACGATTATGATGTGAAACTAGGAGAATAAACCGAGAGACAAAGTAGTTGAGTGTGGAATCATGTATAATTCGATATAGCAGGCAAAGAGAATGTACTAAACGTCTATATTGCAAGCGGAGCCAGAAGGGTCGTAAGAAATATTCCGATATATGATCATGTTGGCGGATATTAAAAATAAATTGGACGCAGGCATTATGTACACGTTGAAGTTTCTGAGAACGTTCAGCACTTAGGTTGCTATATAAAACATCACAGTAGTCAAAGTGAGGCATTACAAGGGTCTAAATTCACCGCCCCCGAGTGGGGTATATACCTTAGTAAATTTCGCTTCTTTATTTACAGGTGGCGGTACAGGTACTTTTACCATAATTCAAGCATGCTTGCTTATCACTACTTTATTTTTTCACAAAGTGTAGGTAGTGGTCAGATTGGTCACCATCAGTTCTAATACAGGCATACAAGTGCCGAATCCTGTATTTCAGGTGACTGCTGTATCTACTGACATCCTTCTTCAACACGCTGGCTAAGAACTTCAATATTCTGAATAGGTTTAGAATTAACAATTGCTTTTAAGTGCCCTCATAATTAAAAATTCGTCCACCGCAGTAGAGTAACGGTTAGTATGCCTGACAGTGAAGCGAGCGAGCCGGGTTCAAAACCTAGTTGAGACAAGTTACCTGGTTGAGGATTTTTCCAATGTTTTCCCTCAACCCATTTAGAGCAAATGCTGGATAAATTTAGGCGCTGGATCTGGACTCATTTCACTGGCATTATCACCTTCATTTCATACAGACGCTAGATAACCACAGCAGTTGATAAAGTGTCGTAAAATAACCCAATTAAAAAAGAAGTAAAAATCCAATGGCTTGAGATCAAGGGAGCGAATAGGAAAGGATGTTGGTCCCCCACGATCTGCCTCTTTATTAAGGAATCGCCGACGCAGAATCTTTCTAGGAGGAAGAGAAAAATATCCGGTGTTATTTCATAAATCTCTAAGCTCCCACTATTTCTTGATTTCAGTTTACAGCTGGCAAGAATGGGCATCATTCTTTTTCACTGGGTCTACTGATTTAATCAACATGGCTTCCTAGCTTAAGAAGTAATATGAAACAAAAATTACAGGTAATTTTATTAAAAGCAAAGAAAAATTGACTTATTTACACATTTTTTTTGCCTGCTTTACATTATCCATACATCCTCCAAAGGTTTCCTACATAATTATTAGGTAACACTATAGTGTTAGAAAAGTGATACGAATAATTGACATATGACATACATGTAAAGATATGGTATGAGACATACATTGGGAAATGTTAAACGAATGTATTGGGTGTGGAAACAAGGAAGGCCAAGAAAGAGGTAATTACAATATGCGCAGCACGTAGGACAGAAAAGGATGAAGATTGCCAAGTGGACATGAACGCAGTCAAATTGTGATGAAGGTTAAACCCACCCTAAGCTGTAACTGCCTTGGAAAAAAATTTAATAAGTACGCGATAATAGAAGCGATACAAAACGAGATGATGCGATTCAAAATAACAAGATATATGGCATTATACCAGTTTTCTAGATTAACAGAGTCAAACTGATTCAGATGATAGAGGAGTCCAACATGAGTATTTTGAGACAGTAAACCAAGGATCAAAGGTCCGACCTTCGGATCATTTAATGGACTTTGGAGTATAACTCTTGGATTTTGTGTTCACCAGTGCCAATTGTTTTGACTCTTCTAGTTTTTTAACTCAACAATTAATGTTGCCCAAAATGTATCCGTAATTGTAGAACAGTCTTTTTAGCACGATCGTGTAATTTGTTGTGTTTATAGCTGCTGTTATTACGCCTTAAACGTTAGAATTCCCGCACAGAAACTTGTTGCTAGAGCATTTATTCTTCATAACATAAAACTATACTGAAACAGACCCATTAAAGTGAACTTATTGCTACCTAGTTACCATTACAGTGCAGTTTTTAGAAGGCTTTGGAATAATATTACTCTAAATTTTCAATGCAAAACATAAATTATATTTGCAATTTAAAAAAATATGATCGTGCAATAAAATGTACATTACGTTTCTGAAGTGCATTACAATATCTTGGAAATTTAAAAACTGGCTCTGCTCCAGCCCATACAGCTCGGACTTCATTGCCTGCGATTGTTCACTTCTTTAGTGACAAGAGAAGTTAGTGCAGAATTGTGGCCCGCTCGATCTCCAGACTTCACGTTCTGACAGATTTTACTTGTAGGGAGCTTTAAAAGACAGCGCATAAATAAAATTTGCGGGCATTATGTGAGCTGCAAAATAACACACGAGATAAAATATACTACATTTTATAAGCAGGGTTGTAACGTGTGAATGAAAATTTGTTACGACGCTACATCTTTCTATAAAGAAGAAGGGCAATTTGAAAAGCTTTTTTTAAAAAAGTAAGCAATTTTATACACGTTCGTAATTTTAATTTGCAAAATAATGGTGCTAAATTAGCCTTGTCCATTCACCTGATTTGTCTTGATGCATAAGATATGAGCCGGAATGCATAAGATATGAGCCGGACCGCCGACCACGCGCGGACTGGAGTGTTGACAGGCGAGCTGTGTGTTTCTGCGGCCACGGTGTCGCTGAAAGACAGTCCGAGTAAAATGATGGTTCTGTATTAATTATCTACAAGTTCCGAGTTTCGAACACGGTTTAGTCAGCACAGACTATTAATATTAAATGATTTTTATTTTAAGACTAGCCATACTTGTGCGCTCCGCTGCACTTGTTACAAATAAATATAAAGTATTTACATAATTAAAATGAGACATTTGGTCCAGGGAACATCCGTATTTAATATAAGGATAAATAATTTAATGTTACTTAATTGAAATTATATTTAAATAATTAAAATAACATAATTTTGGTTCAGAGAGCACTCATTTGGTGCAAGAATAATTTATTTAACATGTTTCTTAATTGTCATTATTATTTGCAAATAATTAAAGAGGATTTGGTTCAGAGAACATCCTTTTTGGTGCAAGGACAATTCGTTTAACATTTTTCTATATTATTCTTGAATGCATCCTTTAATAAATCACTCCAAATTATTGTCAACATACAGTGGATTGTATATGAAGATAATTTGTTATGGTCGCCTCACTGTGCTTCTTTTTTTCTTTGTTAAGTTTGTTTTACACGCTTTAACATCTGGATCATGTCGCATGTTAAGAATGTGTGTATATACCAGTACCGGTAGGCCGTTTTTACTCTTGTTGAGTTCCTGATTCTATAGTGTGTTGTTGATGGCTTGTGTTCATGTAACTGATTTTACGTATATTTTGATTAACGTTTATCGCATTCGTAATTGAAGCGGTAATGAATCATGGCATGTAAATATCCAATCTGGCATTTGCCTTTATAACTAAGGGAAACCATGAAAAACCCCAGTCAGATTGGTCGGCCATAGTCTTTCAACCCGTGACCTCCCGAATGCGAGTCTGAAACTTTACCGTCTGAGCCAACTCGCTCGGTTGTGCATCATTGTTTGTGTAAATAAAAAAAAAAAGAAAATGAATGTGGTAGATAAATGTTATTTAATAAACATAGGAAACGAATATGGGTAAATTATGAGCGCAGGAACGCCATTTCGTGACATTTTTAAAATAGCTCAGCTACAGTGAGCTCAAAGGTAGAATACTAATTTTTACAATGTAGGCTATGTGCTGTATTTTTGGTCCAGTAAAAATATTAATCTTTACGACAAAATTCTTAAAAATACTATTATGTTCTGTGGACAAAAGAAACTGAACTGTATAAAATTAGAGTATTTTATGTGGACCAAATAAAGTTTAAATAATCAAGTTATACAATGTTTCGACAGAATATCAAGTTTTCTGTGCGTAAGGATCTATTTTAATCTTACCTCAGTCCTCGTAGAGCATTACGTCCATCTAGAGAAACTACATCTTCAAATAGTGAAGGAATTATCCAAATCGGTTAAGTAGATTCCGAGATTACTTCATAGAAACATACAAACATTCTCTGTATATTAATAATGATAAACATTTATATATGTATATATTCCTGTCCTAGAATACACATATATTCGTATAAAAATAGTGTTAAATGAATAATATTCTCCGTCTGTTGAGTGCAAGGCCGCCTTAAATAGGCGGAGACATTTGTTTTCATTTCATTATAGTCTATTAGTCTGAGGCGCCGCTAATAAAACGTATTGTTTACGTTAAATATCAGTCCTATGAAAATTTTGAATTAAGTAAAACTTATCGGAAATCGTTTTCAAAGAAACATGTTATGTAATATTTTTCACGAAAATCGATAATATGCGAGATATTTAGATTTATTTAATTCAGGCCCCCTTATAATCCCTTTTAAGTAAAGTATTTTTATTGCCATATAGCCTAAAATATAACTTAGAACGAACATAATTTTTATTAAAATTTTCATAGGAATCGGTTCAGCCATTATCGCGTGTGAAGATAACAAACATCCAGACATGCAGACAGACAGGCAGACATACAAAAATTTAAAAAATTCGATTTTCGGTCTCAGGATGGTTAATTATCAGGCAGCGTATTTTTGTTCCCAAACGTACAGCATAACGAGTAGTTTCTTCTGGTACACCTATTACATCACGTCGATGCATAACGTTAGCCATGGATGCATAAGCAGGGTAGTATTGTAAGCAGGTACGTATAGACTATGAATCATAGTACAATACAGGCGCTCCATCGTCAATGTTGTATGTAAAACACCAAGTTACGATTACATTGTGATCTGATTATAATATTGAGTTAAGTTACATTTTCATTCAGATTTTTGTGTTTATATTATTTTAATTTATGAATCTATGTTATATTTCATTTTGATCTATATTTTGTATAGCTAAGTTATATTGCGTAAAATGTAAACATTGCTAATTTGTATAATATTGATTTTTGTTATTATAATTGTGTCACTGTAACGTCTTGTGACGTAGGAAGAACAATTTTTTTAGCTTAAACAAATTTTTACTGAGAATTATGGTAAAAGACATGAATTTCATAATCTCAGAATATAGGCTATGCATTTGTTTACCGTAACGGAGCTGAATTTGTTAAATGAATTAATTGTGTCTACTGGATTTATAGAGTATATAATTTTAATGTGTATTATGTTTACTATTTTGTTCTATAATGTATATTATAGAAACACTAGTTCAGTATTATCATCGATCTAATTATATTTTCTGTCGTATGTAGCATTAATATTTTGTAGAGCGCTAGTTTCGCAATGTTAGTGCGTTTATATGGTTAAAAAGTAGCTGGACAGACCATTTCAATTTAGTAGCAATCCCACTTACAGTTTAATGCTCCATTATTATTATTATTATTATTATTATTATTATTATTATTATTATTATTATTATTATTATTATGTACCGAACTAGGTTTTACCTTTCGTAGCGTCCTGACATAAGCATTTAAAGTTAGATTTTGAACCCTGAAACTCCAGGCTATATTAACCGATAACTTTCCTAACTTTTTTGGGGACGAAAATGTGCTGCCTGTTAATTATACAGGGACATCACTTTATTTTTACCAGCATTTTTAACATTAACCTGGCTATACTCGGAAACACTGTTACCCCGTTCCATTACAGGAGTTTAGTGTTACTAGCACAATATGTAAACAAATCATTTTATTAGTTATAGGAGGAGAGAAAAGTAGTGTATCCATTTATGTTACAAGGAAATACGATATTAAGTTTTTCAGTTTGATAATTACTTTTACGGTATTTTATCAAAACATAGTAGAGTAGTAACATTTTTTTCCACAAACTCAACTCCTCAGGCGGTTTTATTCATTATAAATGGCTACTTTATTCAACATATTTCCGTACTTTCGGTAACTCTAATCTTCACTTCTACTCAGTCCACACAGATAAAGTTATTCAGTCATGCTACACACAGTACCTGTGCGAAATAAGCAGGGGGGTTATTTACGGAGATCGTGAAAATCACGACATAGGCCTAATAGGCTAGATATACAATAGATTTTTACTAATCTTTATGAATTAAGTGATTCTGATTAATAATATGCGGACAAAACAATTACGACAAATCGCGAAATAGAGTTCTAATAGCGAAATATGAACACATTCGTGAATTATTATTATTGTGTCGTTTTATAGCGAATTTCATATTCTGAGTTCTTTTTTCGGACATTTTTTCATTTGGATTTGTTGCACATTCCAGTAGGCTACATTACATGGTATTCCAGGTGTTCTAATTACATTAGTGAACTCAAAAGACGGAGAATTCAACATTTCACTAATAATTTGAAAGTATTATTTGAGCGCTGCAAGTTTTTTTTTCCGTTTTTTATGAATGTGTGTTAAATACAGTCTCAATCCAACAAATATTGTCTATTGGCCATACCGCACCTTTACCAGAATCCAATGAATCTTTAATATTAATTATTTGGAAAGTAATATTCATACAGAGTTAATACTCCGATTTCAAAATAGTTGCATTTTCCAAAATTTCCATTAATATCCAACAAGAGTACAAATCAATCTCCAACAATCTCCGGCGACACCAATATTGAAAAACACAAATGATAAAATTAATCTCCATAAATACATGCCCCTGGAAATAAGCTTCAATAATATAGGCTCTCCCTTCTATAGAAAACGCAACCATATATCTGAAACACACTATATTCTTTACCCTGCTAGCAGACTTCGAATGCAACAGCGGCCGTAAGTTTGTGTGGCTGACGGGAGCAAGAACATTAGTGAAAAGGGTGCGAGTCAAGTACATTCAGAAATGCAGGTACAATAAAAATGCAAGTAAAAATAAAGTGATGTCCCTGTACATGTTAACACCTATTATTTCTGGAAAAGCGAAAATTATCAGAAAAATTTTGGTTACAGATTTATTATTAGTAGAGACGAGAATGCTTATTTACAATATCTGCAGTCAACTTCTTCAGCATGTTCTTCCTTTTAGATCAGAATACGTTTTATCGTTCACCCGTTTACAATATTACAAGAACTTAGATCAGAATACGTTTTATCGTTCACCCGTTTACAATATTACAAGAACTGTGCGTAAACTCCTTGTCTCGAGATTCCCGAATTAACAAGACAATGAAAGAAAATATGTAAGCTTTAGCTGAGGAATACGACCGTCATACAGAGTTAAAACAGCGTTTTAATGCTGTGCACACCACGACGACCATTCTGTTGTCACATTCTGACAGCAATTTCCACCAACACATGTTTTCACATCTTTGAATGTAATACGTTTCCTCCGCATGCACTCAAAACGCCGAGAGAGAATGATTTCCTTTGTGACAAACTGCTACACTTGGGCATCGCGCTCGCTATGAAAGCAACCCATCTCTTAATTACAACCCTTTTTGTTTCCGCAGACGCTCCAGAAAGGTAGAAAGCTGGCCGGTTTCGAGGAATGCAATGGAAACTGTAACAATCCCTCTTTCTCTTTGTTCCAGGTAACAGCAATGCGTTTGAACGCTGAAGCTTAGCTAGCGTTCAAAATCCTTCTCGATAAACGCGTAATGCCATACAAGACGAGGCTCTGGGGATCAAACACTCCAGGTAAAGTGATTATATTGCAGAGTGGAATCATCTACAGTAAGAGCTCTCCACACACACGCACGCACAGACACACAGGTGAGCCAACTTTCAGGCACCAATAGTTCAAGAGTTGATTTACATTTGTTACAACTAAAATATTTGTCATTAAAGGAGATAGACTGATTCATATTACGTTCTCCATTACTCACGTATTTTATTGGAATATTAATATAAGAAATGAACATCACAAAGGTTACATATATTTCGTAGAACAGTCAATTTTACATAGTGCTAAACCATTAAGTTTCATCATCACACTGAAAAAAAATGTAAGATCTGGAATTCGAGGAAAGATTTGGAATCCTTCTGTCTTTATAAATAAATACGTTAATTGAAACATAATAATACTCATACATCATTGACGGTATATATTATACACACTATTTAAAGGGTGTAATTGATGTTTTGTTATTTTAAATGTTGTATCAGTAAAGAAATGTGTTGTCAGTGAAGTATGTTCTGTAAGTGAAGTGTGTTTGTGTCAGTGAAGTTTTACAGTTTATAGGAGCAGTGCAAAGTATTTGATAAGTGAAATGTTCTTGAAGTGTTAGTGAAATCAGGATACTATCAGTGAAATGTGTTGTAGTCCCAGAGCAGGGAGTGAGTTGACAGCGAAATGAGTGTCGTGCTGAAAGGTACTTGTGCATGTATGAACATATCATACTCATGGGTTTTAGTTCGAACTTAGGTTTAAGATACAAATTAGATTTACTTTAAATGTTTTTAGGTGATCGTGCCTCATTTAATTTATGATGCTCCTTGTTGTTATTATTATTGTTATTATTATTATTATTAGTATTATTATTATTATTATTATTAATAAGTATGATTAGTATTAATTATTATTAGTATTATTAATTTATTATAATTGTTTTTATTAATTGTGTTTATTATTAATTGTCATTATTGAGTGTAATTAGTTACCACTGCCACCAGGTATATACCCATTTGCAGTGTGAAAAACACAAACACAAAATTCATAATAAATGACCAAGATTTATTTTCACGAAATTTCTGTTTCAATTGTTTCACTATTTTTGCTATGCCAAATGAAAAAAATAAGCAGCAATTCAATCTAATTCTGAGTGAAATTATGTATTTTTTTTTTACTTGGTTATATAATCACAATGTATCAAAACGAGGTTATTTAGCGACGATGGGATTAGTTATAGCGAGATGATGCGAGGATGATAGCAACTATATTATATGAGCCTATAAAGCTGCAGGAGTAGAAATTCACTATATGTCATTAAAGTTCACTGAAATGTGCTTCGCAGTGCTAGTGCCAAATTAGGTCCGGGTACAGGAAGCAACGTGTAAGGAAAATTGAAAGATGCGTAAACACTGATCATTGTTTTATTATGCACAAAAGGAAACTCACATCTAACACCCTTCAAAACAATCCCCCAAGGCTTGCCCACATCTTTGCCAACGATGATGCAGGCATTGAATACCATCGGCTGTGTGCTATTCGTTTATGTGTACCACCACTCGTCGAAATGCTGTTAACATGTCCTCCCTGTTTGCATACCGCTTCCCAAGCAGCGGTTTCTTCAGTTGTAGAATAAGATCAAAGTCGCATGGGCTGAGATCAGGCGAGTAGGGAGTGTGCCAACACACTATCACCCAATGCTTCTCGTAGCTTAGAATGATAATGACGAGCATTTCTGCCACGAATTTTGCAATTTTCATGTATGACGGCTATTCAACTTTACTTAAGCTACATCCATTTTGGAGCACAGCCTCTAGCATACTAACGTTTGCGAGTGTTGTCAACTAACCACTAATGCACACAGACGAAATCTGGCAGTGGCATCCCGTACAGAGTACAATAGATTTTGAAAGGTATATACTGAACTAGCCACATTTTCGGTTATTCGAAAGATATAACGCAGTTGCCATGACTTATGAAATGACCCTCGTATTTGGCGAGATGAGGCCGAGAATTCGCCATAACCTGACATTTGCGTTATAGTTGGGGAAAACTTCGGAAAAAACTCAACCAGGTAATCAGCACAAGCGGGAATCGAACCCGCGCCCGAACGCAACTCGGGATCGCTCCTTCCCTAAATATTGACTCATGCCATAAAGTATAACATTCTAAACTTGTATCGTAATATACTATCAAACTTCACTGGACATTTAATAAAGTTAAAGGAATTAAAAATCTTTCCTGACATTTGCATAATCCCACTATTTTACATAAAAAAGCTATTGTTATGTTTATATTTAAACTTGTTACCTATCAGAGTTACAGACCTTTCAAATCTTTCTTAACTTCTGTATAAACTCTGAAACTTTTGAGCGAAAACTTTGGTATTCTTTTTATACCACACTTAACTCTTAGCAAAACTGTATGCATTTCAATTCCTTCCTGACTTTTGAATAAACCCCAAATTTTTTCGAAAAAATTCTATAAAGTTATTTTTTTTAAAAGGTAGATGACATTCAATTCATTTCTGACTTTTGCATAAACTCTATTCTTTTATGAACATAATTGTATTATTATTCCTTTACGAAACTTACTTCTTAACAAAGTTGCAGGACTTTTAAACCTTTTTTGACTTTCATATAAATCCCATTCTTTTGTGAACAAAACTATACTTGTATTATTCTCTAAAACTTGCTTTTTAATAAAGTTACAAGACTCTCAAACAGTTCCTGACTTATGCATAAACCCCATTCTTTTGTGAACAAAACTGTATTATTTTGTTCTACTTCTTGCTAACAAAGTTACAGGACTTTGAAATCGTTCCTAACTTTTGCATAAACTTTTATGAACAAAACTGTATTACTTTTGTTCTACATGATTTAATTTTTAATATAGTTATACAGGACTTTCTCGCTGGTGACTTTACATAAACCCACTCTCTTTCAACAAACCTGTATTATTATGTTTTCAAAGCTTACTTCTTAACAAAGTTACAGAACTTTAAATTCGTACCTCTTTTATGAAAGAACTCTATTCTTATTTTCTTTAAACTTACTTTTCTACAAAGTTAGAAGAATTCCAAATCGATTCTGACTATTACACAAACCCCACTCTTTTATTAACAAAACTTTAAATAATCATATAATTATCTGTTGTTATTATTATTATTATTTCATTTTAAATAATTTTTCTCTTCTAAATTGTCATTTTTATTGAAAGTAATAAAGAATTCGTAAAAAAATATATGTTTATCGCGACGATTGTCCATTGTAAGTTTAGTTTGAAAATAAAGATCCAATCCAAGAATTTACACTGAATTTACATCACCTTAGTATGCACTGACTCATAACAATCAATCAATCAATCATTTATTAATGTCATGAGCAACAGTTTGTTGCAATAGACATAAAATATACTAAATTACAAGAGATATAAAATAATATTTGACATAAAATATAAAACCAGATGAATACAACAATATAAATGAAATACAACACTTGTAATAATATAACAATAACCAATAGGCCTACTAATAATAATCGTAATATACAGAGGAATGCAGCTTATAAATTTAGAATACATTTACAGAGGAGTCAAGAAATTCACTGATACTATAGAATGGATGGTTGATTAACCAGTTATACAAAACAGATTTAAATTGTATATAACTTGCACCACGTGCCTTTTGTGGTAACTTATTAAACATTGTTATAGCAATAGAATTGAACCATTTTTTGGACTTAATCTAACTGTAGGTTCTGAAAAACAATAACTGTACCTTGTATTATAGAGATTGATGAAAAAATATGCAAATATAATAAAACAATGGGGATCATTAATAAAATCATGAAACCTTCACTAGTACAAAGACACACAAGAATAGGCTTGTATAAAACCTTAGCGCAGCCAGTATTAATCTATAGTAGTGAAGCGTGGACTGTGAAGAATAAAGATGTCAATAGAATGACAGCAAGTGAGATGAGGTTTATGTGAGCAACAGCTGGATATACTCGCTGGGATCATAAAAAAATGAGGACATAATGCAAAAACTTCAAATAGAACCCATTATGCAGTTCATCAGCAAATATCAACTTCCAGTGGAAGGGTCTTCTCAAACGAATGGATCGATGCAGAATTCCAAAAGCACTGTTTCATTACCATCTGCATGGCAAAAGATCTCTGGATCGTCCGAAGAAGAGATGGATTGAAACTTCTAGTTTGAGACCGTAACAGGCCACTCGGCCTAATACTTGTTAGGAAGACGACGACGATTATAGTGATGAACTTCTGTTTTAGGGTGATAAGTAGTAAGGCTTTTCTTAATTTTCATTACACATTGGAATATATAATTATATAAATTTATGACAGTTAAAATTTTTTCTTGAATAATAGTTAACGTACTGAATATGAATAAAATTGCACGATTAACTGGGAATAATTCGCTATGGGTAGTGAAATGAGATAACAAAAATAAAAACACTATTTTGGTATGAAGTATGCCGAAAACTTCTATTACAATGAACCACTGAAGATATATTTTGCAACAACGTAGCATTTCCTCTTTATACATTGCAAAATGAAAAATAAAAAATGCTGAAATAATAATCCAACGGCCATAGCTGCAATTAATATCAAGGCCTTAGCAACCGAAACAAAAAAAGATCGCATAACGTATACTGCGAGAATTGTTTGGGATTCCTGTTTTTGCCCGGACGCAGAGTAAATACAATCAAGCCGGTAGAGTACGTTGGCGCGAAATTAAATTGTATCCTGGGCCCCCAGCGTTTAAATTATAATCTCTCCCGCATGCTCGCTCCTGCTTACTTGGGGGCCATGCCTAGAGAGGGGGATGGGCGGACTACAATAACGCCGGGGGTGAAACTATGTGGATTATGCAATGTTTGCAAGGTGGAGTGGATGTGTAGCTCATGTCTCTAGATGGCCGTGATGATAACAGTGCATGGCGATAGTATCACGAACAGGGGTAGAACACAAACAGTGGTAACGGATTGGCTAATACGCAAGTTCCAGCGAAAATAAAAGACAACACGCTTCACGCTTCCTGACTGCAGTTGCAGAACACAAACTCTGAAAACAGAATTTGTATACGCTGTCGTCACTGATGGTTCAGATTAAATCGTTTTCCCTCATTCCTCTACTTATACTTGTTTTTTTGAAAGATGGGACATGACAGTTAAGCGGCCGAGCTTGGAACTACAGTGTCATGTTGCCAATATAGACTACCACGCTACCAGCTGATGGAAGCTATCAATTGTCTTTAAGATGGCTGACATTAAAACATTAATTGACAATTGACGCGAAGGTAAGAAAACGATACAAAAATCGATAGAGAATCAAAGACAAAACATGCCAATGCTAACATTGTGTGCACAATAAATGTCGCCAAGAGAGCTATTAAGCACTCGCCACGTGGCAACTGTAAGTTTGGCAACTCAACCGTTGTTACCATAGCAACAGGCCTACCACGCTATGTGACTTTCAGTTGTTTTTCCGATCGCAACGCTCCTGTCATGTCCCATCTTTCAAAAAAAAAAACCCACAAGTATAGTCTTCTTCATCTCTAGTCTGCTTGTCGTCTACGGATGTCCATTATGCTGACCATTGGAATCGAACATCTCAGGTTCAAACCGGGCACAGATATGTGGATTTTAAAGGGCGATAAAACTTTTAGCAAGGCTTCCTCCGGCAGAGAAGTAAAGCTGTGGGATCCTTCTCGTAGATTTTCTGCATATAAATAAATCCTGTCTGTAATAGGGGACTCTAGGCATTTGTCACCCCCGTCGAATTTCAACTGAAAATAAAACCTGCAGTTGAAAGCGTCGTTGGGTGGCGCAGTCGGTAGAGTGCTGGCCTTCTGTGCCCGAGGGTGCGGGTTCGATCCCGGCCCAGGTCGATAGCATTTAACCCTCGCCACGTCCTTTTTCTAGGATTTCATGCTACTTGTCTGGGGTCTTTTTTTGAACCCATGAATATTTGAGGCTATCAAATGCAAAACTCGCCTTATCCAGGTAAAGTGATTTGTCAGAAAACAGGAAAAACCGTTATGGATATGGACAGTTTTGCAAGTGAAAGTAATTTTCTGAGCTCTATGGAAGAGGAATCAGGCAAGATTTGCACAAACCGACTGTGTCAATAGATAGAGAGCTGCAAGAACTACAACTTCCCATATGTAACTCATTTTTTTTTTAATTTTGGAAAAGGCGAATTTTGCACTTTAAAGCCTCATTTGTTGTTAATAATTAAGATATGTTATAGCTTATTGCATTTTTATATATATAAATTGAAAGTTATATATATATATATATATATATATATATATATATATATATATATATATATATATATATATATACACACACACACAGGATGATTCACAAGGATTTACCGTACCTTACGGAGCTTAATTCCGAATAAATTCTGAACAAGATATGTCATATAAACTTTTGTCCTAATCTCAATATTTTCGTAATTACATTAATTTGAAGTTGTTTTTAAAATACCATTATTCTCGAGTTTTAAAGGTAAAAGAATATTACAGATAAATAATGAACTATTCAGGAGTATCATTTCTTTAATTAGCTAGTATTCTGAACATAAAATGATTTTGAATTCTATAGTTGCTTTGTACAGATTTTTTTTTTCGATTTTTAACTAAAAATACATTTTCTTATGCATTTATCACAACAATTGTTACAAATCACGGCATTCTTGTAGATTCTTTAAGACTTTACTTTAGGCTGCACAATTAAATGGTAAAGAATCAAGTTCCTAAAGTCGTATGATTTGTAACAATTTTTGTGATAAATGCGTAAGAATAATGCCACTTTTAGTTAAAAATTGAAAAATAAAATCCGTGAAAAGCAATTAATAACATATTTTTAGTTTCAGAACACTAGTCAGTTAGAGAAAGGACACTTCTAAATAGTTCATTCTGTATTTGTAATTTTTTTACCCTTAAAAGTAAAGAAAAATGATATTTTACTAATAACTTCAAATTAATGTAACTTTCAAAATATTGAGATTAGGACAAATGCTTATGAATGAAAGTTTTTTTGCACCTGGAATAATTATTCACTATGTTTAAACAATGATGAATGAGTTAATTAATATAATTAATTTACTGGCAGACTATTCTGTATCTGTGTTTTTATTTTTTTCAATTATCAGAGAACGCATACACTTTCCTTTAAATAAAGCACAAAGAGAAAGTTGTTATTGCATCAAGTCTTAATTATTATGTTTAAACAATTAAATTAATTTAGTTTCATCACCTCCTGCAGTAGAAAGAACAAGAAACTAAGTTTACAAATACAATTAATTATTCTTGAACCTACAACATTTTGGCCATAACCTACATGGCAGTTTATTGTATTTGTTTCATTTGTTCACTTTTCAAACTAAATGTTCACTTTTCTTACAGCAAAACACTATAATTGCAAAAATAATTTCAACTATATAGAAAATAAAGATGTGTTCTATGGCTGGGACCATCTACGAACCCAAGCAATAAACATGAAAAAAATCAACATAAGTTGATATAATTATGAAATAATAATTTTATGTAAAGGAAACTAAAATAATCAGCATAGTTACTGGAACGTTTCGAAGTATACGGATGTAGATATTAACAACAAAATAGGATGTGGGGTCACAAAAGACCCCAGGTAAGTGTCGAGGTAACGTGTGCTTAAATGCGACAGGCTCATGTCAGTAGATATGCTGGCATGTAAAAGAACTCCTATGAGACATAATTCCGGCACTCTGGTGACGCTGATATAACCTTAGTAGTTGCGAGCGTCGTTAAATAAAACAATTTATAATTTTTATATCACCAGATTGGATTTTATTTTTTCAGATGAAAGCGTGCTAATCATTGTAAATTCTAGTATGGAAATGGCCTCTATCACAGTGTTGTCAGATTGTGATCATAATATATTATGTAAGAGTAACTATCTGTTGTTTTCTGCAATACTATGTTTATGGAATGAAAAATGTTGTGAAAATTCGAAATACAACATCTCATGTATACCTTCTCTCAATGTAAATCAATGTAGAAAAGTAGTTTAAGGGATTAGGTACAGCTTACAACAGTAGAATTTTGGAAATATTCAACATTTTTTTCCTCCATTGCTGTATCTTTTACAATAATGAAAATTAACATGTGTAAAATACTGTCCTTCTGCTATATGAAAAAAATATTTTTTACGATTAAAATAAAATATATATATATATATATATTTTTTTTTTTTTTCAAAATTAAAAATGGTGGCAGTCCACTGTGCAATGCTGAAGCGTTTCCATCATAACTCATAAACTTTTTCAAGCTCTCTCTCTCTTTTATTTTATTTCTGAAACTCATGTTTATAATATTATGCTTTTTCAAATACATTCCTTAATAAATAATATATTTTTTTTTATTTTGTTAAGAAGAGAATATTGATATTTGACCATTTTTAAAATTAATTTGTTTTTATCAGACAAGCTATCAAACATAGAGAAGTGATTTAGCACCATATTATAGATATGACATGCATAAATACACACAAAAAACTCCATCACAGAATGTTGGACAGTTTTTGAGTTATGAGGGAAATACTTCATCACTGCACAGTGAATTGCCCCCATTTTGAATTTTGAAAAAAAATATATAAATATTTTTTTTAAATCGTAAAAGTATTTTTTCTTATAGCGGAAGGACAGTGTTTTACACACACTAATTTTAATTTTTGTACAAGATAGAGTAATGGATGGAAAAATATGTTGAATATTTCCAAAATTTTATTGCTGTAAGCTGTACGTAAGCCCTTAATATGCACTAAATTATATCTGCGAGATGAACTTAAATCAGTGTACAAAAACAGAAACTATAAGTCTTTTATGTAGTTAAAACTATCCAGCTGTATATTGCAATGTAAGTTAGGTTACATTACATTTCCAAAATGAAATATAATATAGTATGACAAACAGTAAGAATAATGGATCCCCTGTCCTATTGGCGATGCCTTAAAATTATTTAACTGCTTTGTTGGCATATAGACTACTTTGTATTTGAGAAATGAACATAGGAAATGTGATGTGCAGAACCCTCAAAACAGGAACATATTATTTAGGACACTATGGGTCGATTTCTAAAACACGGACGAAATCGTGGTTCCAAACCTCGGCTTTTAAACCGCGATCGAAGTCTGAATCCTTATGCGATTTCTAAAACGAAGTCGAGACGCGACTTGAGAAGAAACCGATGTTCGTGAGTTTTATATATGGCAACGCAGCTAGGAATTGATTTTTATTCCTGTTAACAGTCGATATTAGAGAGAAATGAAAATCGGGATAAATATTTTTATTGAATTGCAGTTGACTACATTCTTTTATTCTCAGCTAAGTTATTGTTATATTTACTAACAGAATATATGTGCGTTTAAAATACTAGCATTACTTAGTATTTAATAGGGAACGAATTTTTAGCTACCAGAATGAAAATAATTAATAACATTGACCAAATAATGAGCAAAAGTAGAGTGTTTATGCTGTAGTTTATCATTTGTTCATAACGACTATTAACGTTAACTAGTACCGGAAAACCGGTTCCAAGGAATTAATAACCTAAATATAAACTGGATTAAAATTTAAATTGAAATTATAATGTAGAATGGTTCTATTTTAACATATAATAGGCCCGAGTAGCATAAAACTTAAAACAAAATGACAAAATCACATTTACTTCATACTGTTGTACGCCCACATTATTTTCAACTATTAAATAAAATGTCCGAAACTACTGTAAAGACTAGGAATGAAGTTATATCGTTTTATAGACATAAATATATAATTAATATAAAATATTATACCTTACTTCACTCAAAGCAACAAGAAGATGTAAAAAATTTCTCAACTTGCCGCCTCTTGCATTTCGTTGCAGAATATTATATAGCATTCTTGCCAAATTTTGCGTTGATTCCTTCGAAAATCGATATATTCGCCTGAAATTATCGTTATACAGTTGCAAAGGATTATTTCTGTCTCTCATCAATCTAATCCGGGCATTTAATACTCGTGCACACAAATTTTCCTTTGATAAACATCCAGCTGACTTACTACCTCCATCTTGTATACATGAAGCCAAGGTTTTAAATCTACCCCAAGCATTGTCTCTGCTTCAGACCATGGTTTCGAGCCATGGCTCAGAAAAATTAAAAGGACCTCGTTTTATAAATCCAGACACGGTTTAAAGCCATGGCCGTGGTCTAGGGCCTCGTTTTAGAAATCGACCTTATAATTTAAGTCGCTGCATTGCCCTCACTAAACGTAATAAATTAAACTTCATTAGGCCCTACATGAAGTGAAGTAATTACACGTGTGTATGCCTACGACGCAGTTCACGGCTGTGAAAGAGAGCCTGTCTGACCGTGAAACGAGTGTGGTTTGCTCTCAACAAAATCAAGCAGAATTTCTGGGTAACATTCGATATTGGATTTCTCACTCATTTCGCCATCACTAATTCAAATGTCATTATCATTATTACCATAGCCCGGGTTAACTTCACAGTGCAGCGTGCTCTATTCGTGCAAGAGTGCGGCTGTTCGGCGACAAAATCATTCAGAGAACAGAAGTAGTAAGCACAATAAGCCTCAGGCTGCAGTGAAAGCATTCGTGTACCTCCTCCGTAAAAGACAAAATGCCTACGAAGACGTTTTCAATCTTCAAACCTTTATTGAAGAAATGTCATGAATTGTAAAAACAAAACATAGAATCACTCATGCCATGACTACAATTACACAAGACATAATGGTGCTCACGTGGACCGAAATTAAGTATCGGTTTGATTTCGATTTTGTCCGAGCAACATGTGGAAAGTCCATGACAAAGCAGATCCCACTTTTAATAATACTTTTCGATTAAAATTTTAAATTGTTTAATATACGAGTAATCACATGTTCAGATCAATTTTGTTACGTTATTTTAGAGACGCCCTGTATTTTCCTTCTGGAAAAATAGTTTGATACGTCTATCTCCTTTTATGAGGACCCATGGTTTATTATTTTTTTTGTACTTCATGCGTAGTGTTTTTAGCTACATTATTCTACATAGTTAAAATATTTTGTTGTACGTTGTTTTAAAATTTAATTCTGCGTCAGTGTTATTAGTCCTGATTTGTATCTACATTACTTATTCTTTCAATCTGAACTCTGACCACTGGTGTATCTGGAGGTTAGCGAGCGGGACTCGTATGCAAAGTCTGCGCTCGATCGTGGGTTCAAACACTACTTCGACTCATTAGTTAGCTGTTGTTTTTTCCATAGAAGATTTTCCACAACTGTAAAGCAACAAAACATCTAGTGAATAGTAATTGTTTCTTAAAACTTTATTTTTAATTTGTAAGATACTATGTTTTTAAGATTGATACTATTCTAATTATTTGTTTACATTTCGACTTAACGTGAATGCCATTGTCAGTGACCTTGCGTCCAATACATACCAATAGTTACAAAAGATTGCTTCAACGTACATATCGGGCAAAGTAAATATGACTATCTATTCTCATTTTCAAAAATGTTAGACACAAAACTGTTCTTTTCCTGAAAAAAACTTGACAGTAATACAGAAGGACATTGTTAGACATTTTATTCAATTATTCATCCTCTACCAAGAGTACTTGTTGGGAATATATTTCGTTTACACCCTGCATAATTGATTAAATATATTTATATTACTATATTACTCTATACTATGTTTATCAGTGAAATGAAGTTATTTATTCGTTTAGAAAATTTTGACGGGAAATAATAATAATACTGAATTATTGACGTCAACTATTTACTCATTTCATACCATGTTATAATTATGGAGATGTGATCCCTATTTCAAAGCGTTATGTTTGTAATATTTTATATGGCTAATGAAAGTACAACCGATGCAAGAAGACAGTTCTGATGTCACTATAACCTTGGCAACATGATGCAGTGCCGTCAACATATGCCATCATCACATGAATGAGGAATAGAAAGAGCTTCAGCACGAAAGGGAAAGCCACCATGCAAACAGAGAATCTATAGAACACCAGCAAATATTGAGATTGTAAGACCTGCTGTTATTCAGAGGCGCAAACCTTCATTGCGACGACTTTCAGCTATACTGAACCTATCTCGTGGAAGTGTGTACAAACATACAAGTTCTAGATTGCAAATCAAGATTTCAGTTATAACTCCCTGTAAAGTTGATTTGAATAATTTCGAGGGAAAAATTGTTCCGGAGCCGGGTATCGAACCCGGGACCCTTGGTTTAACGTACCAACGCTCTACCACTGAGCTACTCGGGAACTCTAACCGACACCGATCCAATTTTTCCCTCTATATCCACAGACCTCAAAGTGGGCTGACAACCGTCAAGCAACCAATTTCGAGTGCACACTAACTCCGTGTGACTTAAATTGTGGTTTTCTGTTAACGAACAGTGACGTGTATTATGCAAATCAAGATTTCAGGTATAACTCCCTGTAAAGTTGATTTGAATAATTTCGAGGCAAAAATTGTTCCGGAGCCAAGTATCGAACCCGGGACCTTTGGTTTAACGTACCAACGCTCTACTACTGAGCTACTCGGGAACTCTAACCGACACCGATCCAATTTTTCCCTCTATATCCACAGACCTCAAAGTGGGCTGACAACCGTCAAGCAACCAACTTCGAGTGCACACTAACTCCGTGTGACTTAAATTGTGGTTTTCTGTTAACGAACAGTGACGTGTATTATGCAAATAAAGATTTCAGGTATAACTCCCTGTAAAGTTGATTTGAATAACTTCGAGGGAAAAATTGTTCCGGAGCCGGGTATCGAACCCGGGACCTTTGGTTTAACGTACCAACGCTCTACCACTGAGCTAATCGGGAACTCTAACCGACACCGATCCAATTTTTCCCTCTATATCCACAGACCTCAAAGTGGGCTGACAACCGTCAAGCAACCAACTTCGAGTGCACAATTAGTCACACGGAGTTAGTGTGCACTCGAAGTTGGTTGCTTGACGGTTGTCAGCCCACTTTGAGGTCTGTGGATATAGAGGGAAAAATTGGATCGGTGTCGGTTAGAGTTCCCGAGTAGCTCAGTGGTAGAGCGTTGGTACGTTAAACCAAAGGTCCCGGGTTCGATACCCGGCTCCGGAACAATTTTTCCCACGAAATTATTCAAGTTCTAGATTGTCCAACAATCACCCCCTATAGAAAAAATTAATCGACTTGAATTGTAGGGCCTACGGCGAGTTGTCAGCCAAAATTGTTAGAGACAACCAATTTCCATGAAAATCATGGCTGCCCATCGAAGCACATGTTTACTTGAGCGTTTTTAATATGTTTGCTACTGGCCGCCAAAAAAAAATCCTCAGCAACTACACAAGCGATCTTTACACAACCAAAAGATGTAAAGCCTCTTGACAAAGGATTATTGGTCCCTACTTCTGTGAAGATGAGGAAGAGCGAACCACAACAGTCACTGCTCCAGATGCTTGAGACTTGCTGACCCCGCAACAAGCAAGATTTTCTTCCCTTTGCAGTATAATGGTTGTTCAGAAGAACAATAGTTTTCTTTCTTTCTCTATAATTATATCAATTCCCTGCTGTGGCATAGTAGTCGCTCAGAATCACAATCGTTTTTTTAATTATGTGCAGAGTTAAAATTAAAAAAAAATGATCGAAGCTTTGTTATGAACAAAGATATGGCAAACCTAAAAAATTACATTTTGTTTTCATTCTTTTGGCTTACTATGCTGCAAAGGGTTAAAAGAGCCAACACGTGTAAGCAAGATAGCGCCACATCACACACTGCTAAAATTTTTACAGAACCTGTACGTCAGCTCTTGAGAAATTACGTCATGTCAAAGTACGGAATATTGCTTAATCCCCACATTTGTCAGTGTGCGATGAATTTGTCTGGGATACCTAAAGAGTAAAGGTATATTCCAGTCATTTACAAAGACCTTGAAGAATTGAAAGAAAGGATTCGCAAAGAAATTAATGCTATTCCAGCTGAAATGCTACAACAAGGATGTCCAAATGCATATAGAACCAGGAGATATTGCACGTCAAGCATGCTCTGCTAATGTCAATAACTTTAAATATAAAGTAGAAAAAAGGACCTTAAAGAATATGCGCTTCGGGTTGCTTACGCTAGGAGTTACCTCGTACCAGTTACAAATTGGACAACTACAGTATGTGCTACAACGTTCATTTGACGATATGCATAGCAAATTGACGGAATATCATTCCAGAAATGGACGCCATTTGTGAGAAAATCTTCGAGAAATCAAATAAGGTCCTTGTAACGCAAAGTGGCAAACTACTGACATTTTTTCATTGGTCTTACATACCAATGCCAGTAGGGAAGGACAATTCTATGGACACACACATTAGACATCGTCACATTTGTCCGCATCTTCTAGTCTGAGGTAAGCAAAGTACATAGGCCTCCACTGAGACAAGCACAGAATATAATTTTTAACAAGGGACATTCATGCAAGTCCAAGGCGCTTTAAACAGCGTAGCTATCCGACCAGGCATACTATTGTTGTTTAGTCAACTGTCCGAAGACACATCTGAACCTCACAAGTGATACCACTACGAGGCATCTGGGCTAGTAGATGAGGTAGGGTGTCATACTATTGACATTAATTTCCTATAGGTATGCGTTAATTTCCATATTTAATATAAGCCACTTATAATGAATATTATTTACTATTAACAAAAATCGATTTCAATAAGACTTAGTATAATACTACATTCTGATACTTTGTATTAATTACAATTCTAAAATTTGCATTAAAGAAAATGAGACAAGGAATGAAACTCTGCAATACACACAAGCAAATGAATTAGTTTCCTTTTATTTGACGGAAATTCTGCAGCCAAAAACATAACAAACATAACTTAATTAGCATAGGGGAGAAGAAAAACAGAGTAGAATTATTCCAATAGTGATGGAAGAAATATTTACAATAAGTTATATTAGAAAATATCTTGTAAATGCTGGTCAGTGTATCCATACTGACTATGAAAAATTTGCTTCCCATCGACATATAAGAAGCATTTTCCCGCCATGAATCCTTTTTCTTTTAAGAGCAGGTTTAACTTACTTCAATTTTACCCAAGTGCCCCCCCCCCCAGGTCAAACAATCCGCAATTTTAGACTCTTTGACGCAGAACATTGCCTTCGGTGCATTATTCGGAGTGATCTATGGGGACCAGTAAAATAATCAAGAAGCAATAGTGGAAATCCGATATGGAAAACGGGAGTGTCCCGCGAAAACATACCGCCTAACACTGTCTTTGTCCGCCACAAATTTCACGTGGAACCGCCGAGATTCCAAGCTGATTACAAAGTGTAAAGCCGATGCCCTAGGCTTTCAGCTGAGTGCCACATTCTGTGTTACACAAATTAGGATATTTGTTGAATTTTTATGTTATGTCCATGCATAATGTTAAAGGTGGAAGAAGTTTGGTCAAGATCTGTTCACACAAAAGGAATTAAATTCTTAAAGAAGCACTTTAAACGCACAGATAATAAACTATGGCCCATTAAGAATGCTTAAAAAATTAAATAAACATATAGATGTTCTTCACGTTGGAATGCGCATATTTGGTATTGATTGATTGATTTATTGATTGATTAATTTAAATTGGGCGTTACGAAGACCCAGTACTTAAACATTTTTCTGGTCCACTAACCCCGAACTAGGCTCATACTCATCTATACCGGTGGACTGTGCTGAAACTGTCTGTATATTCAGGATGCATGCAAGATCTTCTGGCACAGCTTTCTCCTCACGTACCGGTAGTCCATCAGGGATCAATTGATAAATTGATAATGAAATGGAAAGATTTTGAAGGAATAATGTCGATGTTTATATTGAGTAAAGCAGAATTTATCTCATTTTGGTCCATATTATAGGATTATATTTGTATATAGGTACATTTTTACTAACATAGATATACAAAAAATTATTGTCTGCTGCTGAGATGAATTTTGTTACCTTTTATTGAAATGGATGAGCTGATTTCAAATGTGATGACGTCAGTTGGTGCCTTGCATATCTAGCCTTTTTTAGTTAAGAGCTTTCAGTTTTGCAATTCAGTGCAGGATATTTAGAATAAGTTGGAAATAATATTTTTGGCTTAATTATATTTTTATTAATATTAATTAAATAAATATATTAAGGAAGAAAAACATACATCTGAATTATGAAATAAGTTTCATAAATCCTTTCAAATGTCCTCCGTAATTTTGTCTTTCAGCTTATGTGTATATGCAATTCATCGTTGCAGAAATCAGCAGTTCACTTATCATGTTCGGAACGAATTGGCCTTGGTATATTATTTCCATTATAGATACACTGTATCATGATTAAAACTCTCATCTTGTTCATCACTTACATCACCGCGATTAAGTGCAAAGAAGTCAAGGTGGGGATGCTAGGTTCTGACATGCTTTAAACACGTTATGCTCTAGCCCATCGTAGTTATCGGGTCGGTAATTCCCTTGAAATTCTGTTGCCACAAGAACGAATATAAACATAGCTTCCACCTCACGAGACGATAAAATATTATTTTAAACTTTTAACGTTCATAACCTGCACAAAATTAAGTACGATAATTGAATTTGAAATATAGTGAATGATGAGATGTTATGAGAAATTCGTTTACATGTGTTCTAAAGTTTAGTGGAGTGGTGTTGTTTTAAAATTAATAATATTATATTATGATAATTATATCCATTTAAAATAGAATTTGAGACTGTCGGTAATAATGCCATTTCGCTGTGAGAATAAATTTTAATTTAATATGTAATAATAGCGGTTAGTTTAATTGTCTCTAACTTAAGGATAATCGACCGGACACTGGCACCACGGAACCTGCGACATAACTAGCACAAAGAAAACTGGACTCTTTTCACTATGTGAAGACGGTTTTGCACCACTCAATGACAGTGACCTGGATCGAATTTTTTTAATGTATTGACTCTTGTTCGTTGTCTCTAATAATTTATAGTTGTTCATAACATAATCTTACATAATTCGTCACTTTTGCACAAAAACATGCTCCTTTGTTCTAAAAAAATAAGGGTGTTATTACCTTCACTGCAGGTAATAGCGCTATTATGCGTCATGCTTTTATTTACTTGTATTGTTGTAAAACCTTGTCACAATTACAACTTTTCAAACGTATTTTCTACAGGAAAGGCTACAAATGATCAATATCTAAAAAAAATTATTATTATTGTCCGCATTTGTGGTCGGTTGTAACCCAATTCTTGAACTTATGGTGTTAATACCTTCACAAACCCTACTTGTTTTTCACTGAGTAGGAAATCATTCTTGACCAGGGTAACATATGGATAAAATAAACTATAAACAATAATATTATTCACGATATATTGAAGAAACTGAATTATTGTTTCATTATTCCCCTCGACAATAGATTCCGTGACTTTTCGGCTTGCAATATAACCTCTATCCTTTGTACTTAAAATAATAATAATAATAATAATAATAATAATAATAATAATAATAATAATAATAATAATAATAATAATAATTAATAATCATAATAATAATAATCATAATAATAATAATCATAATAATAATAATAATAATAATAATAATAATAATAATTCAGGATAACAGACAGGGTTTGGAATTGAACGGGTTACATCAGCTTCTTGTCTATGCGGATGACATGAATATGTTAGGAGAAAATTCACAAACGATTAGGGAAAACACGGAAATTTTACTTACGCAAGTAAAGCGATAGGTTTGGGAGTAAATCCCGAAAATCCAAAGTATATGATTATGTCTCGTGACCAGAATATTGTACGAAATGGAAACATAAACATTGGAGGTTTATCCTTCGAAGAGGTTGAAAAATTCAAATATCTTGGAGCAACAGTAACAAATATAAATGACACCCGGAAGGAAGTTAAACGCAGAATAAATATGGAAAATGCCTGTTATTATTCGGTTGAGAAGCTCTTGTCATCCAGTCTGCTGTCAAAAAATCTGAAAGTTAAAATTTATAAAACAGTTATATTATCGATTGCTCTGTATGGTTGTCAAACTTGGACTCTCACTTCGAGAGAGGAACAGAGATTAAGGGTGTTTGAGAATAAGGTTCTTAGGAAACTATTTGGAGCTAAGAGGGATGAAGTTACAGGAAAATGCAGAAAGTTTCACAACGCATAACTGAACGCATTGTATTCTCCACCTGACATAATTATGAACATTAATTCGAGACGTTTGAGATGGGCAGGGCATCTAGCACGTAAGGGCGAACCTAGAAATGCATATAGTTGTTAATTGGGAGACCGGAGGGAAAAAGACCTTTGGGGAGGCCGAGACGTAGATGGGAGGATAATATTAAAATGGATTTGAGGGAGGTGGGATATGATGATAGAGACTGGATTAATCTTACACGGGATAGGGACTGATGGCGGGCTTATGTGAGGGCGGCAATGAAACTGCGGGTTCATTAAAAGCCATTTGTGGGTAAGTAAGGAAAATCATTCTTGACCAGTGTAATATATCAATAAAATAAACTATAACCAATAATATTATTCACGATATAACGAAGGAACACAATTATTGTATCATTATTTCCTTCGACAATAGATTCCGTGACCTTTCGGCTTGCAATATAACCTCTATCCTTAGTATCTATAATAATAATAATAATAATAATAATAATAATAATAATAATAATAATAATAATAATAATAATAATAATAATAATAATAATAATAATAAAATACTTGTAATAATAGCATTAAATAAAAATCCTTAAGCGCGAATGGCACAAATTTTATGGCCAAATATTGGAGCAAAATTCGCATGTATAACAGATACTAAAATTGAAATCCAAATAGGGGAATCGGAATTTCATTTTAGTGTAGAAGAAACGTAGTGACAATGGACGAAGGTAGAAAAAAAGCTGAGAAAGAATTGAAAAAGGCGGGCGGAAAGGAAGGAGAATTTTATTCAAATTCAGCGTCGTGGTTCCACAGTGTCGTAGCACTGTTTTCCAACCCCTCATGTAGCGAACCCTGGACGCGCATGAAGCTCGCTTGGCGTGTCCCCAGACGTTCATAACATTAGCGTGGAATTCCTGTCAGCGCGTCGAGACAATCTTACGGGCAGATTACTGGAGTCAGTGGCGTGACGGCTTTAAGAGCAAAGTGAAACTTGTTTGTCTGCCTTAACAGAGCGTGCAGAATTATGAAACTTGGAAACTTATAGCTTAGTTAGTCAGTCAGCCAGTAAATAAGTAATCGGTCAAGAAGAAAGCAGTCAGCAAGCTAGTCAATCAACCATCCAGCAGTAACTCAGTCAATTACTGAGTGAGTCAGTCTTTCAGCCAGTCTGTCTCAATCAGCGTTTCAGCCAGCTTATCTCACAAGAAATCAGTAATTCACAGTCGTGTACATATAAGTTAACAATTTAGCCATTCTGTCAATCATTCAAGCAGTCAGTAACTGTTAGTTACTTTATTCAACCAATCTGCAACTCAACCAGTTATTTTATTCAACCAGTGTATAATTCAACCGGTTAGTCACTTTATTCAACCAGTACACAACTCAACCAGTTAGTTATTTAATTGCACCAGACAGTAACTTAACAAGTTAGATATTTCATTGTGCCAGACAGTAAATAAACCAGTTAGATACGTTTTTCAACTAGTGTCTAACTCAACCAGCTCGTAACTTTATTTAACCACTCTGTAACTCAACCATTTAGTTACTTTATTCAACCAGTGTATACTGTAAATTAACCAGTTAGATATTTTATTCTAGCAGACAGTAATTCAACCAGTTACTTTATTCAACCAGTGTACAACTCATTTAACAACCTGTAACTCAATCACTTAGTTACTTCATTCAACCAGTGTATAAATTAACCAGTTAAATATTTAATTCTACCAGACAGTAACTCAACCAGTTAGTTACTTTATTCAAACAATGTATAATTCAACTACTTGGTCACTTTATTTAACCACTCTATAACTCAACCACTTAGTTACATTATTCAACCAGTGTAGAAATTAACCAGTTAGATATTTAATTTTACCAGACAGTAACTCAACCAGCTTCTTTATTGAACCATTGTATAACTCAACTACTTGGTCAATTTATTTAACCACTTTGTAACTCAAGCACTTAGTTACTTTATTCAACCAGTGTAGAAATTAACCAGTTAGATATTTAATTCTACCAAACAGTTACATTATTCAACCAATGTAGAAATTAACCAGTTAGATATTTAATTCTACCAGACAGTAACTCAACCAGTTAGTTACTTTATTCAAACAATGTATAATTCAACTACTTGGTCACTTTATTTAACCACTCTGTAACTCAACCACTTACTTACTTTATTCAACCATTGTACATATTAACCAGTTAGATATTTAATTCTACTAGACAGTAACTCAACCAGGTAGTTGCTTTATTCCACCAGTGTGTAACTCAACTACTTGGTCACTTTATTTAACCACTCTGTAACTCAACCACTTAGTTACTATATTTAACTAGTCTATAACTCAACCAGATAGTTACCTTATTCAACCACTCAAAAACTCAGTCTTCCATTCTTTCAGTCAGATAGAACTTAGCCAGTCAGCCACTATTCAACGGTCAGTAACTCAACCACATACTTACTGTATTCAACTAGTCTATAACTCAACAGTTAGTCACCTTATTCAACCACTCAGAAACTCAGTCTTCCATTCATTCAATCAGATAGTAACCTAGCCAGACAGCCACTATTCAACAGTAGTAACCCAGCCAGAGAATCGCTATTCAACCAGTCAGTAACTCAGCCAGTCAGCCACTATTCAACAGTCAGTAACTCAGTCAGACAGTCACTATTCAGTTACTCAGTAAGTTAACCAATTGGTCAATCATGCAACCAGTCAGTAACTCAACCAGTTAGTCAATCATTCAACCAATCACTTTATTCAATCAGTCCCTAACTTGACCAGTTATTCATTCATCAACAGCGAGTATTTAAGTCAGTTAGTTACTTTCTACCAGTCAGTAATTCAACTGGTCCGTTACTCACTCAATCGGACAGTGTGTCAGCCAAATATTTGGATGGGCCAAGAATGACACCTGATTCCTAGTCGTTTCGTTTTTTCATGTCACTGCTACATAACTCTCTGGCTATCTTTCTATTATTTCAGTGGTCAAAACATCATCGACATTTTGGAGACATTTTAAAATCAGAAACATTTTCAGACACTAACATTATTTCAAAGCTCATTTTCAAGTACCAAGACATGGAAGGATGCTCAAACGCGTAAAAAATGTTAATGTTACGGCATAATTTTCTTCGCCTTGTGATCACAATTATTACATGCACGCTCGAGAACACTAAACGGATGCGAACTGCGGTGATAAGAAGTTCGATCCGCTCAGAAGTAAGACAGTCACTGGCCCAGAATGCTCCTAATTGAAGAATATCTACACAGAAAATGTTATTTAATTTACCGAAAAACATGCTATGTTTCAACAATTTGCTTAACACAGAAAGTGGATTCATAATAACGTGTAATTCCTCAGTGTTTATATTCCAATTACACAGCCTATGAAAACCCACCAGCACTCAGTGGTCAACCTATATAATAGAGTGCTGCAGTCGAAGTTAAATTCAAGATAGCTAAATCCCATATTGCATTTTGTTTAAGTTGAAACAGAATGATTACATCGTATTAGGACCTTATAGAAAACATCTGCATCCAGTGAATCACACAAGCAACAACAGCCAGTTGCTACACAACAACAATGACTATTATCATGAAACTTCTAAATAAATAACATCATGAATGATGCCAACATCAGAAACAGAAATATGTCACATAACATTATTTATTTCGGAGAAAAAAATATATATTCCGGAAACTTTTTAAACCGAGCAGTGCATAGCCTATTTTATGTACAGGTATCAGTTGGCCTACGATGTATTTGGTAGTTGTTTGATAGCCTGTTCCCTTGGCACACACCTAAATAAAATTAAAATCCCACTACAACAGTATGGAAACGTAAAAGCATTTAGTTACGCACCCTAGCATCGTAGTCTGAGATATCGTGCCTGGACTAGCGTTGCCAAATAAGCCCCAAATCAAGTCCTCAATGAGGAAGAAATTTTCTCAAATTTTGGTCAATATATAAGACTGGTGCCCATTCGGCATCATGATAAATTTGGGAAGCTACGATAGGCAGCGAAATCCGTTTCCGGGAACCAGCTATAAAAGCGTAGGTGGGAGTCACTGTACTAAACATGAAACCCCTGCACTGGTTGGATGATCGTTCACCTCTGTTGTGGTATGTAGACATGAGGCCGAACGTTCACTGGTCAACCTTGGTTCTGTATATAGGATGTCACGCAATGCATTATTATTATTATTATTATTATTATTATTATTATTATTATTATTATTATTATTATTATTATTATTATTATTATTATTATTAGGTACTTTGGTTAACTATTCTACCAATAACCTTGCATTATTCAAGAATGAATTATAGCCTATGCTTTCATAATTTTAATAAAATAAATCCTATAATGTTTGAAGCTGTTTTATAATCAATAAAGTGTGTAATCATGTAAACTTGAGTTATGACAATGTCATCAAAGCAATCCTGTTGTTGTTTAGTCAACTGTCCGAAGATAGGTTGGAACATCATAAATGGCACCAATAAGACGTCACTCGTGAGACAATTTAGCTCGGAGATATTGGGGTAGGGTGACCAGTTCCTTTTTCCCTCCACCGCATACATCGCTGACTAGTAACGTATTTCACTAATCAGACAAGATGTATATAAACAATTGAAGAGTTCGCGGGAATAACGATGAATGTCACATTTCTGATAAGGATTAGATAATGATCTAATTGAGTCTATAACTGCAAGATTTAGTGCTGTTTCTATAGAAAATAAAGGAAAGGATTACTGTATTCGTGGTGGTCTCCTTTTTACCATTTTTCATAAGAACAACATTAAATTTCGAAGTGATCCATTGAATGACATCAACCTTAACAAAACTGTGACATTCATCGTTTTTCCCGCGAACTCTTCAATTGTTTTTCATATGACATATGGTCAAATGAGATGTACTGCCAGACAATACAATGACACATCAGCCAGAACCTCAATCTGAGATATGAATAATTCTGATGTACGGTATTTAATTTATTACCTAACTGAATCCTGAAAACAGTTAACATTTTCCAATCGCCTACTTGTTCTGCTATCCGCATAACAACTGAGTCAGAGAAGTTGCCGGCTGATCTACGTTCAGACACCAAATTGACTGAATCCACTTTCCTGTGTAATCGATTTACGTGGTTAGAACGCACCCTAAGGACAAAATTTGTCAAACGATTAACTTCTTCTGTTCTGCTATATACGTGCAAGTCGGAGCACCACTTTTATTGTGTCGACATTTAAAGAGCCGTTCTACTTGAGTATTATTTTCTGTAATGTTAACCTTAGTGTAGTTAATCATTTTGCCTTCTTAATGCCCTAAAGTGTCTTATATCTTCGTTATTACAAACTACTAAATAATCAATGTCAGGGAGATTAAATAACTTTCCATTTTTATTTTACGCAATAATTAAATTGTTTCTAAAATGTTACCAATTACTTGAGTATTTATAGTTTATTAACTTGAATAATTATTTTATCATTGTGCGCCCAAAAACGAATAATTTTCGTTTTCTGGATAAGACAATAACACATTCTTTACACGAATTACGGGAAATAAGATATTTGACCTTATTTCCAAATTTGTGGTTGAAAAAGATTATGTGAACAGAGAGACTTCTTGCAAACCAATCGCTTCTCTGTATATTAACTGAAGCATTACGATAGGGCTTTACAACATGTTAACCTTTTCATTATTTAGAATTGAGGAATCCTTCTTAACATGTATTTATATGACCAAACGCGTGTATTCAAGTTAAACTGTTTTCTGTATTAGTTCTATTGACTTCAATTCTACATTTCACTTAAAATTAGAAAAACTATAACACCTGTTGCCGTAAAAAAATCTCCTTGACGTTTTTGCAACCATTACCAAAATCAGTTTTTTTAAACTTGCCTAAAAATATCTGGAATAATATGGTCAACTCTTACAACTATGAGGAACGGTTGTATAAATAATTAATTAGTCTTAGGTTGGGCAATGGAATTATCCTTCAGTTAGGCTAAACTTCAATTAATGGTGTTATAAGTACCAAACTACGTGGGGGTGTAACTTTAATAGTGGCAACATTGGTGTAAAAGCGAAACGCATGCGCTGTGGAAAGTTGAAGTTAGTCTCCTGTTAGTTATAGCTCTAAGCGGTTGTGTTTCGCCATGTTTACAAAGCAGGAACAGCGCAAAGACAGAATGTTAATGCACAGTATTCCCGTCAAGTTTTGGAGCATAATCTGAGACCAGCGTTGCAGAACCCTCCCATCATTTTGCAGAATAACGCAAGAGCGCACACGGCACACCCTGTAGCTGATTTGCACCGTCATTGGAGGATGAGAAATTCTTTTCCATCCACCACATTCACCGGACTAAAGCCCTTGTGATTATGACTTAATCCCAAAGATGAAGGAACCACTTCGTGACGTTCGATTCCGGACTGTTCCCGATATTCTGCAGACAGAAACATCAACAGAACAGGAGCTGCAACAGGATACTGCGACTTCCATATTGCTGGCAACGAGTCGTAGACAATGCTGGTTACTACATTGAAGGACTGTAGAAGTTTCACAGATGTATCACTTGTATATTCGTAATAAATAAATAGTTGCCATTATTAAAGTTATAACCTGTGTAATTTCGTCTTGCTTTGAGACTAATCCAGCAATATTTCTTGTTGAACTTAGTTTAATACTGTATAAGCTAAATATTTTTTCTAAATAAATAAGAAACTGAAGAATACAAACAGAAAGTTGTTACATTCAAATCAACATAATACTAACATACACACTCTTTCCGCAGATGATCGATCTAATTAAGCTAACACTGAAGACGGATTCTAAACAGCAACACTTCATGTGAACTTCTTGTGGTAATTCTTCATCAGTGGGCTTCAGAAATGATGCCAATGTTGGGAAGGTGCTGAGACTACCATCTTCAGCTCGGCTTGCCCAAAGCCATATTTTTATATTCCTGCCTTAATCCTGTCTTCAACGTCAAATATATTCATATCACTACCTTGAAGTCTCATACTGAATGTGTTCAAGTAAGCAAAAATATCTGCTAAGTAGGCTGCCATAGACAACCAAGAGAAGTTATTCAACTGATCACATGGACATTTAGTATCACTCAGAAATAGTCGCACTTCATCACTTTTGTATACAGGAGTGCATTGCTTGTCCATAGGGAAAATTTTGCAGCTGTTCTTTGCAAATTTTAAGTGGGTTATAAATTATGAGATGTAAATAATGCCAAGGACCCCCTAAATTTGTACCACGGACCACCAGGGGAAACACTGGTACATTGCATTGTTCTATATGTTAAATTGTACGTTGTTATTTCCAGATTTCACTATGTTTTGTCTTTTCGTAGCACAACTTCATACTTTTCCTCTCTCTTGGGAGTTCATTCGTGGAATTACAGTCTGCAGCAATTTGTTTCCAACCCCCTCCTTTTGTTTTGTAGTAACATAATTTGTTTCTTTATTCCCTATAAATGGAATTATGTTTAAAAAAAATCCAATCAATACCATACATTCTTCCATAATGCATTATTTTATTAACTGTGTTGTTAAGGAGACAATTTAATATCTAACAATGTAGGCCTATTGCATGTTATTCGTTGTAAACACGATTTTCCCCTCCTGCTTCGCGCTGTTGTCATAGTCTATATACCGGTATTTTTGTATCTTAATTTACATGATCTATGATCAATTTTATACAACATAATATAAGAGACAGAACTTAGATCATTTCAGATGTTCGAGCAGAAGTGAATTACAGTTGCGAAATTATTCCTATGTAACCAGGCCTGTTGTTGTTATATTATATAGAGTACGGCAGTGGGATATGATAGTTTTTAAAGCCCTGTTGTGGGACACTCAAGACGAATTAAAAGAAAACACATATACTGGAAGTAATCTAGTACAATGCAACTTATTAATGTCTGATTACTTTTTAAAACTACATTTAGTAAGTGTCATTCGTGGAATTACAGTCTGGAGCCTCCACGGCAACGAATACATTCCTGCAATATGCTATGAAAGTTCTGCATAACTCGCCCCAACAAAACAGGTTCGATGGCACTAATTTCGTTCCTTATGTTTTGCTTCAGCTGGATGATGGTGCGAGGCTTGTTGTGATACACCCTACTTTTGAGATAACCCCATAGGAAGTAATCAACGCACACTGCTCATGGTTTAATGAAGTGTCTGCAAAATATGTTTCCAGGCCGAATAATTTCAGGATTTGGAGACATTATTTGGTCACCAAGATCTCCTGACCTGACTGCAGCTGATTACTTCCTTTAGGATTATCTCAAAAGTAGGGTGTATCGCAACAAGCCTCGCACCATCATCCAGCTGAAACAAAACATAAGGAACGAAATTAGTGACATCGAACCTGTTTTGTTGGGACGAATTATGCAGAACGTTCATAGCAGATTGCAGGAATGTATTTGTTGCCGTGAAAGCTACTTACGAAATGCGGTTTTTAAAAAGTAATCAGACATTAATAAATTGCATTGTACTAGATTACTTTCAGTATATGAGTTTTCTTTTAATTCGTCCTGAGTGTCCCACAACAGGGCTATAAAAACCGTCATATCCGACTGGCGCATCCTATATAATTTCAATTCACTTTTTATTTCTAAAAGAGCATAGTTGATTTTAGAAGTCTTGTATGTAGACTACTCCAAAGCCTTCGACACTGTAGATGCTGACTTACTAATTGCAAAATTAAGAGCACTGCATTTTTCTGATAATGCCTTAGCGTGGATGGACTCCTATCTTCGTGAGCGCCAAGAGTGCGTGTCTATTAATAATCGTTATTCCACTTGGCGTACCACGAAGAGTGGCGTACCACAAGGCTCTGTCCTAGGACCTTTAGTATTTTCTATTTATATTAATGATATTTCTTCTAATCTAACATCCTGCCGACACCATATTTATGATGACGACATACAAATCTATCTGCATACTCGACCTAACTACATAAATGACGCTATAACTAAAATTAATGGTGACTTGAATTCAATATCCATATGTTCGAAAACGCACGGACTTAATTTAAATGCAAGTAAATCGCAGGCAATCTTAATAGTACGTCAAAGATCGAAGTGTGACAAACAAAATTTGCCACCGATAATTGTAAATAATACTACTATTCCATACAGCTCGGCTGTGAAGAACCTTTGTATTTATATGGATTGTCACCTGGAATGGAATGAAGAAGTGAATCACACTTCAAAAAAAAATATTTTCTCTTATTCACTCATTAAAGCGACTGAAGCACTTCTTCCCGATAAATTAAAAATAATCCTTGTACAAACACTCGTGATGCCACACTTTGACTACTGCGATATTATATTAAGTAACCTAAATGCAAATTTGAGAAGCAGGCTACAACGTGTGCATAATGCGTGCGTCCGTTATATTTGTAATATTCGTAATTATGATCATGTTTCCCCGTCTTTCCAAACTCTGTCTTGGCTAAGGCTAAGCGATCGACGAGCCCTGCATTCTCTTGTTCTCTTATTTCAAATTCTGCGCACCGCTACCCCAATCTATTTGGCTTCTCGTTTTCAAAATTTATCCGTATAACATCAGCTAAGTACAAGATCTCATCATAACAATTTACTCATTATATCCTACCACAAGACATCTTTATATTCTTCATCTTATACAGTTTCAGTTGCTAGAAATTGGAACTCGCTTCCGAGTGATGTAAAGGTTGTTGGACAATAACTTAATTTAGGTCAAAATTATATAAATTCTTATTTAACAGATTAATTGCTGATTAATATTTGTTACTTATAATGAAACTAACATCTGTCCATTCTTATTATTATCATTAATTTCTCTAAATAGATTTACAAAACCTCTAATGGCAATTACATTAATATTCTCATTATAGAAATATATTTTAGATTTATATATATATTTTTTTCTCCCTGTAACATAGTCCTAGTAAGCTTATATTAAATTAATTTGCATCATTTTACTAGCTATCTCAAATATTAAATCAATTATAATTGATTGAATTAAATTAGCTCATAAATTAAGTTACTACTTTACCTTATATGTTTATCTAAATTTAAATAAATATGTAGTCTACTAGTCATTAAAACTGAAGAATATTGCTGGAGAACCTTTTAAGTGTAGTGTAAATATTTGTAATTTAAATATGTATTGTATTGATTAAGGCTGGTTGAGTGGAAGAGAAGGCTTTATGGCCTTAACTCTGCCAGCGAAAATAAACATTATTATTATTATTATTATTATTATTATTATTATTATTATTATCATTATGTCGTGTGAAATTATTTTTAGATTTTGCTTTATAACCACCCACGTTTCTGAGAATAATCTTACGGAGGCTTTCGCTATTTATTCCATGAAGTTATAAGGAGAATATTAATGAGCTCGTGTAGAAAGTTACTCTTAAACTCCGGAGACACATCTTCACGACATACGACAGACAGAATAATACAAAACTTAGCTGCTCATACTAACATTTTATTTTGTTAAGTTTATTTATACACGCTTTATCATCTGAGGCTGATTATACTATTGTTGAGTTCCTGTTTCTATTGTGTCTTGTAGATGGCTTGTGTTCATGTAATTAATTTTAGATTTTGATTAATGTTTATGATATCGGTAACTGAGGCAGCAATGAATCATGGGCCCATCATGTAAATTTCCAATTCGGCACTTGCTTCTTGGGACTAAGAAAAACCATGAAAACCTCCAGTCAGATTGGCCACGGGCTTTGAATCCGAGACCTCCGGAATTCGAGTCTCAAATGCTATCGTCTGAGCCAACTCGCTCGGTAATAAATTATTATAAGATTGTGTAATTCAGAAATTCCAGAGAATATGGCAATTGAGCAACTCTATCCAAGTAAGCTCCGTTGTTTCTTTATGAAACACTCCAAATATGTTTTCACACAGTCAGCATGAACAGTAAATTTTATGTATATATGCACAATAAAATTTATAGGAGTATTCGATATGAGTTCAATAATAGTCCCCCAGTTAGTTAATGTGTCTAAGGTTGTTCTCGCGTGTTAGATATTTTTTCTCAATCATAATATAAACTAAAATGTTGTAATTATAACCTCAATATTTATAAACTATAAAAATAAAATATTATTAGCCTAACTCCTTTTGTCAGTGTTTTCTCTTAGATAACAATAGCTAAATGCTATGAATAGTCACTTCTTTTATATCCCGTTACTATAGAAATAGACGCAGAAAAAAGCTGGCCACTATGGCGAAAGAGACAAGAGTGAATCGCAGAGGTCATCTAAAGGATTATGGGTAGGCAGAACAGTCTATGTAATGTCCCTTGTGATATGTGAAGCATGAAATGCCTGAGCAATTTGAACGCGTTGGACATATAAAGGTTATAAAGTTCGGAAATGATCTCTGTAAAGTCATCCCTTTCCAGAATACGTGTATAAGCTAAGTACATTAACCAGATCAACGAGTTTAAAAACGACCGCAATTCTGCCCGTACTCTTTGGTGCATATTAGGATCGCCGTCGCTTTTTCACGCCTACGTAGCCCTTCGGTGCGGCTGGTGAAGAATAACTGATCTTAAGGCAGGTCTAAACCGGGCAGTACTCCATTAAAAGCAAAATGTCGATATAAGCTCTGATGTTCTATAAGCCCTTTATAGTTTCTATCACACTTGGATACGTCAAAGCCTCTCGGAGCTTCCGGAAGGCAATGCTTCCACCCACCGGAACTCCGGGCCTGTGAACCTTGATGGGTGAAATTGCCTTGACCCCCTCCCCGCATTCACCCCTCGACTTTCCGCCGCCTCTGGCTTGTAGAATGTGTAAACACGAATTAGAAACCCCCCCCTCTCCCCCGTATTGACTGGTTCCTGAATTTCCTACATCGCGCAGGTGAGCCAAGTTAACGCGTTTTGCGCTCTGAATAATTCCGTAACATGCAAGTTTATGTGTAATATATCATGCGGAGCGTTGCCTGGTAACGATCTGGCGCAAAACAATTGAAACATACTGATCGCAATACCGCGTAACCATGGAGATTAGAAGTGGAGTTCTATATAGACAAGCCAGCGCTTTTGTTTTCCAATAACGCAGCTCTATGATTGGTTCAAATGACGCCGGCTTCTGTATTGGTCCAACGTCAATGAACGGTCATGAAAACTATTTTCTCTTGAGTCACAAGACTCATACGCTGCAAATAATTGTGGCTATTTGCAGGAAATGAGACCTAAAGTCGGATTTTTTTTTGTTTTTTTGTTTTTTTTTTTTTGTGGTTTCAAAAAGAGGATGAAATACTGAGCATTAAAAAATCATGGTTCTAGGTGCTATAGTTTTTAATATATTACTTATTGAATGTTGATTTTACATAATAATAATAATAATAATAATAATAATAATACTTTATTTTAACTGGCAGAGTTAAGGCCAATCGGCCTTCTCTTCCAGTCAACCAGTATGATAGAAAATTACTACATTGCTATGAATATAACATAATTAATACAATACTTTTCGAGAAAAAAGCAATAATTAAAGTTTTCACTTGTTTTCTTAGCAACTATAACACCGTATTCCGAATCTCACCGGACCGGTGGACAACAATGACGTCACGCTGCAGCGAAATAGGAACAAAACTGCTGGAAGGATCGATGGCTGTCATGGCGACTGTATAAGTTGTTGTCTGTGCTACGCTAGCAAAATTTTGTGAAATTTCCTTACTGCCATCTCGTTCAAAGAAAAGAGACCATAAATAATTTCTTTCATGAACCAGTAGTAATAACTGGTCCGTTGACATGTTCGCTCATAAGCATTAACATATTGTTTTTACGTTGTGCTCATTGCAAACAATACAGCAGAACTAAAGCAGAACACACCGCCATGACACAACAGTGCACGATGTTATTCGTCTGCTAATTCCCGCCCTATACGAGAACCAATCAGATTCACTGATGGCGGTGATGGAGACTGCCACCACCTCTGCAAGCTGATGGCACCGGTGCTACACCGGTGGAGCATCAGTGACTCCATCGGTAAAATTCGGAACACCGTGATACCATCAGATTGCTCAGCGCTGAGATTCGGAATACGCTCTAAGAAAGATTTAGACATTTAAGAAGCACTGTTTAAAAAAAACTATGTCCTAGTTCAATATGTAAAAAAGTCTACAGGTAGCGCAAGATATCAACACATAAAAATGCAGTTTTTACACCGCAAATTCGTTATTTTGTTCTCCTGTAAAATTTCCTTTCACGACTTTAAGTCCCTTTTCGCACAACGGGTCACATCTGTGCATATGGAAAATATGCGAGGAAAAAGGAAGGATTTCCCGGAGTGAATGTGATAAGAGAGCAACGTTTCTTTATTTACATCATTTTAGTTACATGTTATATTAATTATTCTACTACTTTTGATACCAAACAGATATTCCTAATTAATTTTTCACAAATTTAAATAAAATAGATATTAAATGATATTTATTATCAATCAGCATTTTATATTCGTCATGGTGGACCAGGGTACGAATTAACGGAGGGGGGAAAGTTATCCCCATCTCATAAATTCATATTAACATTCCTGCCAGGGATAACTTCTATCCTCCCCTCACAAAATATAATTGTTTTAATACCAGTATATGTACTTTATAAAGTACAAAGTAAGCAAAGACAATAATATTTCTGTATTATCATCACCGGCAAGCTGACAACAATCAACAACTTAGGAATTACACATCTTATCTTAAGCCTGCTCATGGATATAATAATGATTATAATCAAGATACAAGACAAGCAACTCAATGCGACCAAGCGTTGAGCCGTATCGAATGAGGATAATAATAATTTTATGTATGGTATTCTCTATCTAGGATTCTATCCCCCCTCATCAGAAATATTAATTCGCACACTATGGTGGACCATCACATTTCTGTATTCTGATCACACTATAATTATATTAATCCAATCATCCCTTTTATGTTTATGCGGTATATAAGATATTTATAATTTTTCGCTATCCTACTAATACACTAATTAAAGCATTCTAATATTGCAATCACTTATATTGAATACTTCAACATTGCTTTTCCTTAACTTTTATAATCATATGCTGTTAACTAATCAATTACTGTTTTTTTTTCAAGTTCCAAAGTCCATCTTGTTCTGTTTTTCTTATATAATAGACAATCATATCTATCACACGAAAATAACTCACTTTTTTCTTACTTTATAACCTACTTAATTACTCCATTCACATTATAGATATTGCTACCCTTCGTTATTCGCCGCCTTATTAGCGAAATTTAATTTCACCTTTCATTTTTTTTAAATATTCACTCCTCTTCTTTTCTATACAGTTTATCGACCACTATTTCACTTTACTACCTTTCTCCATCTTTTTCTCAGTTTATTAACTTATCACTGTTTCCATGTTCCAAAAGTTCGTTTTGTTCTGTTTTTCTGACACAACTATCATCTCTACCTTACCAAAACGAATATATCTCACTTTTTTATATATTATACCCTATTAAATTACTCCCTTCAACATTATATAATATTACCCTCCCTTATTCACTGTCTTAGGGAACTCAAAATTTAATTTCGCCTCTGAATTTCAACAAAATAGATATATGTTTATTACAAAAATTTTCACATAATTTTCGTACTTATAAAACCATTATTTCAAAGTGACATGATGTTAAATCTGAGCTACAAGTCTACTTTGATTTGGCCCAATCCTGAGTAATACATAAACAGATTTAAGAAAAGGGATATTTCCTACTATTATTTGAAGTACAAATACTATTCACTGACGGTGGTGGTTAGTCTGGGGGCCGTTGAACTTTGAATATTTACAGGAAAGATAAAAATATGCATTTAATAACACATTTCTCCGACATATGGCGGTCTGGGAGTAGCTAGATTGGTCAGTTCATGTATGTATTCATCTCGCGCAATAAACAACGTTTAACATTGATTTAGAATTTGTAGCCATTTAGTGTTTTGTTTTATAATAAAGACCAATTAAGTTTTTTCCCTACCAATATTATTCCCTGATAAATTGAGTTGTAGTTAGCGGTACGAATAAAATTCGTGCAATATTTCAGAAGACATCACTGATGCACACACACACACACACAGATAACATGCAAGAAACCACTTTTTAGGTATTAATGATTCTCATAACAACTATTTCTTAGATATTTTTGAACTGATTTTAGCAGCATCACAATAGGCCTACTTTCTCTTATAATTAGTATAACTATTAAAAGTATAAAGATATTGCATCAAGAAGGGGCAATCCTGTGTGTTAAGATATCAAAGAATTGCACACATCAATTTCACGATTTTGGATAGAAATGAGTTCAAAATCTCGTAATACACAAAAAGACGTATCGATTTTCTGAATCAGAAAGCAGCGAATAAAACTTATCAGTGGAATGGCAGGCGAAGTAAGCGCCATTAAAATTGCCATCCAACCTTATTTCCAGTTTTCCTCCCTGAGTAAAATAGTGAGGCAGGTTTCTTCAGCTTCGCTATATATAGGCTACTCCGACTGCGTAGAACGCATCTCAAATGTCTGAGCTATGAATCTTCCTCTGTTCGTAAACTTCAGAACTCTCACCTTGAACTTATGTCTACAAACTTGTGAGGATCATAACAGCAGAATATCGAGGCTGTTGTTAGTAGGTAACAAGTCTTCGTCCTCTATTTTCTCCTCCCTAAAGATCGAGAAACATTGTGTAGCAGCAAGATCATAAAAACGCTATAAAATATGAACGCATTTCTGTCTTTTTCCTATCCCTCACATCGTTCCGCTGGCTTCTCCTTCCCTCCCACCATCAAGCTATCCATCTCAAGAATTCCTTAAACCCAAGCTTCGATTACGTGCTTTATACTGGTCGTTAAACGCAGGATCACAGATTCAACACCAGAGAGAATTTGTTCCTTAATTATGTCTGGGTATGAAATACCTACAGAGTTTTATGACACTAACATGAGATGATCGCTACGTATCTACGTTTATTTTCAATAAAATTCTAGCATTATCTTATATTTTATAGGGCCTACATTGACGGAATGAAAATTAAGTTACGCTAATATGTAAGCGTTACTTCTTGTCTTCTATAATGAATTGTTGTCCATAAATCTGATCAGCATATTTAAAAAAGATATTCTGAGAAAATATATTAAAAGGTCAAGTGATATAAAGTGCAGTGTCTTGGACTAACGGTACAGAATGATTTCTGATTCAAATTCTGCTACAGGGAGAAATTTTCCCATTAAATTTAGGCCAGTGTATGAGACCCAGCATTCTGATTTATTGATTCATTCAGTCATAGTGTTCTGCCCAAGGGCAGGTTTTTCGCGGCAAACCCAGCATTCTACACTCTTTCCTATTTTCTGCTTTCCTCTTTGTACCCGTATATGATCCATAAACTGTATATTAAAGTCGTCTATCATTTGACATCTTCTTCTGTCACGAACTCTTCTCCCGTTCACCATTCCTTTCAGTGCATCTTTCACAGGCAGTTTCTTCTTAACCAGTGACCAGCCAATTCCTTTTCCTCTTTCTAATCAGTTTCAGCATCATTCTTTCTTCATCCATTCTTTCCAACACAGCTTCGTTTCTTACTTTGTCCATATCACACGTTCCATCTTTCTCCATATTCACATTTCAAATGCTTCTATTCGTTTCTCTTCATTTCGTCGTAATGTCAATGTTTCTGCCCATACAATGCTACACTCCACACAAAGAACTTCACTATTCTCTTCCTTAGTTCTTTCTCCAGAACTCCGCAGAAGATGCTTCCTTTAACATTGCCTTCTGACTTCATGGCTGTAGCTCAAGTTACTGCTTATAGTACACCCCAAGTATTTGAAGCTGTCCACTTGCTCTACTACCTCACTCAGAATTCGCTAGTTTACCTTCTTTACTTTTCTTTCAATGACCACGGTCTTCGTCTTGATGGCATTTATCTTCATCCCATACTGCTCACAGCTGTCATTTAGCTCCAATAGCACATCTCTTAGTATCTTCTCCTCTTCTGCTAATAACGCTATATAATCAGCAAATCTTACACAATTTACTCGTCTTCCTCCTACTATCACTCCTCCCATGTTCTGAAAACAGTTCTTCACTAAATCCTCCAAGTAGATATTGAACAGGGTAGGTGATAAAGGGCATCCTTCTCGTACTCCTCTCCCTATTTCACTTCCTTCTGACATTTCTTTTCCTATCATAAATTTGAGTCGTTGTTTCATATAAAGGTTACTGAACAGTAGTGTGGAATGAATTTTTTTCTTATAAAAAAAAAGCTTGGGCATTGAAAAGTTGATGCATTATGTGAGTATTTACCTGCTAAATTTATTTCTTAATGAAGTCGTATCTTCAGGTGCCACAAGAGCCTCAAGGATTGTATCTTACATTATTAATATTTTAATTTTTTACATTCATTATATTTCAAATTTCAAGTACTTTGGGTTTTAATAGTGATAGAGGAAGTGTAAATAGTAAGAAAAAATTATCTTCTCTGAAACCAAACTTTCAAGAGCTAGAAGAACACTAAAAATCTGGATTTTGATACAAATGTTTAAAAATCACAAATATGACTACAAATTTCTATTGGTTAATTGGTTATAGTCGAAAAAATATTAATACGTTATTGAAAAGAAAAGTTATTTATTTAAATTAAAACTAATTTAAGAACATGAAAAACAAGTGTCAGATATAATAATAATAAATTGGGCTAACCGTCTATACTTATCTAGTTTGTATTGGATAAAACATTAACGTTTTCGGCACTTATGTGCCATTTTCAAATGTATGGAAATTGCCTATTACATGATCAAATAGATACACCTTGTGTGTGATATACGTGGTATGTACCCTTGATGATCTGCCATCGTTTACAACATATAAAAAAAATTAAAATTAAACCACTTATTAAATTTAAAATCTATATTAATCTACATCTACAATAAAAGTCCCTTGTTTTATGTAACAATGTGGTTATCTTGAGGTTGTTATCACATGTAGTTCCTATGTTGTTAAAATGTTTTGAGTTGCACTGTGTTGCACGACTTATTACGGGAAAATTTCAAATCAAATTAATAATTTTTTCAAAAAGTAAAATATCAACATAGTCTTCAAAACCAACAACAAACTTCATAACATAATCCCCAATAAAACCAATAATAATGAACCCCTCTTAAACAGTGGTATATATCAATTACAATGTAAAAACTGCACCAAATTATATATCGGTCAAACTCGCCGTAATTTCAAAATAAGATATAAAGAACACGTTACAGATTTCAAATACAATAGAAACAAGTCGAAATATGCCCATCACCTCATAGAAGAAGGACATGAATTGTGTAATATAACAGATACATTAAAAGTTATAAAAGCCATTAACAGCCCCTTAATAGACATTGCAGAGCAATTTTATATTGCAAAGAATTTCAATGAAGGAAAACACCTTTTAAACGAACAAATAGTTAATCCCAATAACCCACTATTCAATTTATTTAAATTAATTTTAAAAAATCGGACATCAACCTATAATATTACGTCACATCCCCCTACCCCCACATCACTTCCGGTTCATCCAGACGTTCATTAAAATAAGAACTATTGTGAGCACCCAACGATTCTCAGTAACAGCCTGACCAACGTCGAGCACACAACACATCCAACCAATGTAAGTTAATAATTTCAATCAATGCATTTAACCACCAGTATATTCACATACGTAACAACAACATTTATGTTCGCAGTGTAAAAGGCTTAACTGACAATCGTATGGTGACAATGATGAATTTGTAACATCCAACCTTGGCAAACCGAAGGAACACAATAACAAGCATCAATGCAACTGATATTACGCAACATTTCATCGTGGTACAGTGCTTCGACTTGCGTAAGTGAAACAACATGAATCCTTGGTGTGTTAATATATAACAAACAGAATGTTAACATTTTAATACGTGCAACACAGTGCAACTCAAAAACATTTTAACAACATAGGAACTACATGTGATAACAACCTCAAGATAACCACATTGTTACATAAAACAAGGGACTTTTATTGTAGATGTAGATTAATATAGATTTTAAATTTAATAAGAGTTTTAATTTTAATTTTTATATATTTTGTAAACGATGGCAGATCATCAAGGGTACATACCACGTATAATCACACACAAGGTGTATCTATTTGATCATGTAGTAGGCAATTTCCATACATTTGAAAATGGCACATAAGTGCCGAAAAGGTTAATTTTTTTATCCAATACAAACTAGATAAGTATAGACGGTTAGCCCAATTTATTATTATTATTATTATTATTATTATTATTATTATTATTATTATTATTATTATATTACAACTTGCTTATCGGAGAATTACACAAAATGAAAGTATGTCAGAGATCAAGTAGGCATACATTACAGCTCTTAAATGTAGTTTGTGAGCATAAGTGAATAACAAATAAATTGTAAAGAACTATTCACTCAGCCACCGGCGTGGCTCAGTCGGTTAAGGCGCTTGCCTGCCGGTCTGAAGGTGCGCTCGGGCATGGGTTCGATCCCCGCTTTGGTTGATTACCTGGTTGGTTTTTTTCAGAGGTTTTCCCCAACCGTAAGGTGAATGCCAGGTAATCTATGGCGAATCCTCGGCCTCATGTCGCCAAAAATCATCTCGCTATCACTAATCTCATCGACGCTAAATAACCTCGTAGTTGATACAGCGTCGTTAAATAACCAACTAAAATCTATTAACTCTCATTATATTAAGTATGATATTCCGTTTTTTTAATGAAGCATGACAATCCAACATTTCAGTCTGGCCCTGATGTATCCGTCCCTTTTTGGTTCACAAACTGCAAGTGGCCTCAATCACTAAACGAACACACCGTTCTACTGCTCATGTATGACATAAGAACTTTGGAAATGTCAGTGGCTCATTATCACTGATATGGCTCTTGATATCTTCTCGGCAGATCAACTTAGTTAAGCATGGTTGAGTACCGATGTATCTCTAATAACTTATCATTTCATAGTAGTTCGAAACATTGAAGTTCAGCTTGGGTACCTTAAATTTTCTTACGTTCTTGCTGGGCTGTTTGTCTCTGATCCTAAGTATACGAGAAAAAGCTAGTTTCCTGACAGCTTCCCTTGTATCAGCATAGCTAACTTTTCTAGATTTTTCAAAATCACATCTTTCATAGCCTATGTGTTGCATTTACAGGCCGCAATATCAAATAGTATTTATGAATTAGCTTTAAATTATGCTACCTGTTTCATGTAACTCGGAACCACAGGTCTTTCTTTGTATGGTCCTAGAAGATTACGATATTTTTTTATGATAGTCACGAACTATTTCAGTGATTCTTTCTTTGGAAATAGTCCGCACAGAAGCTTCCATGGAGTCGTGGTATAACAATTCCAGCCACTTCAGAAAATGTTGATTCCTTCTGTTGTCCACTGATTTTAATATCGCACCGTACTTGCAAATATTGTCTAATAATATCTTCATAGGTGAGAAAATATTCATGTTAAATGACGCTCACTCACTTACTCACTTACTTACTTACTTAGGTTCATTGCCGCCTTCACATAAGCCCGCTATCTGTCCCTATCCTGTGCAAGATTAATCTACTCTCTATTATCGTATCCCACCTCCCTCAAATCCATTTTAATATTATCCTCCCATCTCCGTCTCGGCCTCCCAAAAGGTCTTTTTCCCTCCGGTCTCCAAACTAACACTATAAGCATTTCTGGATTCGCCCATACGTGATTGGTCGTCATTTTAACTCATTTAAAAACAATTGAATTGCATGAAGCATGAAGCAACAAAAGAAAATCAATTAAAAAATAATACATAATTATAACTCAATGTTATAGTTTTCAAATCGAAAATAACCAATTTTAATGAAAAATAATGAAAACTCTATGATCTTGTGGCACCTCAAAATATTCAATTTCAGATGTATTTTTTTTTTTTTAGGAAACGACATTATCATCTCAAAGAATAACCTCGTGAAAAGAGTGATGTTATTTACGGTTCGTCCTATAGCTATATGATGTGGCGACAGATACCTACAAGGAAGAAACTAAAATTTGTCTCTCTGTGGAATCCGATTGGTCTTAGATCGTAGTCGGCCTGGGTGACGCAGTCGGTAGTGTGTTGGCCTTTTGTGCCTGAGGTTGCGGGTTCGATCCCGGCCCAAAACGTTGGAATTTAAGTGTGCTTAAATGTGGCAGGCTCATGTCAATAGATTTACTGGCATGCAAAAGAACTTCTGCGGGACAAAATTCCGGCACACCGACCACTTGATATAACCCCGGCAGCTGCGAGCAAGGGAAATATAATAATAGTCTACTCTACTTTCCTTGTTTGCGAGCGTTGTTAAATAACACATCATTTGCAATTTTTTCTTAGATCGTCACTTTCGAACAACAAACAAACGTCGATTTATCCACAAAAATTAAACTT